>NT_176945.1:722865-757675 GCF_000188095.3 Bombus impatiens
GAGCTGCCGCTAGAATTACGGTCGACATTGTCCCAGATTCTCAGACGGTGGCATACGGCCGAGCTACGGATTCCCTTCTCTTATAGCAGCGTGCGCGCGCGCTAGTTCGCAACAATACGATTTATTTACGTTGCTCACCTGGAACGGGTATAGAGAGGTTTTTCGCGTGCCACACGGGCCTACGGTAAGTCACCGTTAACGAGGCGTGAACGCGCTGCTGAATTACGATTGTTTTCCATTTAGAAACGCGAAACACACCACCGCCGCCAGTGACAACGTTGCGTATAATACGCGCGTATCAGTCGAGCGATAATGGCGAGGCTACTTTGAAGCACGCCGGTACACACGAATATAGTGAGTTGTACAAGGAGAGAGAGAGAGAATAGCGTGTGCGATGCTTTACATGATCGACTAATATGCATGCGTTGCATCGTCGACGATCGACGAACGACGATGACGAAGACGAAGAGGACCATCGTACACACATGCGTTATAAGAGAGACAAGGAAAGACGTGTGTGCCACTGCATCGTATACCGTTGCTATCTCTGGTGTACCATGGTAATTTTTCATCGTACGTTGAATTATTAATCAGAAAACGGCAAAAGAGCGCGAACGTGTCCCCGCGAGATTAAAGAAGTCGCGCGGAAAGATCGGCCGAAGAAGAACGAGGCGAGCGCGCGAAATTGAAACCCGTATTACCCGCGCCGCCACCTCCCTTATAAATATTCCGTGTAACGATGCCTCGCGCTAGATTGATTTCCCAATTAAATGTAAATGAACTCGTAGCCTGGCGAAGGGGCGGAGAGGGGAGGGGAGCCGCGGAACGAGTTTTATAATGTTCAGTTGCGCGCGCCAAGGAGGTGCGGGCTTGAAAATCGTAGGCTAAGCACAGCGTGGCTCTGGTCAATAAATTAATTATTCGTCGAGGGCATGGAGAAACAGAGGGAGAGGAAAAAAGAGAGGAACATAGAAGAAGCCTGGCACCATCTTCTTCGACGCTGTTCCTTTCACCCCGATCCTGGTCAGCCCTCTCACCCTTCTCGATATTTATGATTCTCCTCGGTATTTATTTTGGCTCATTTGTCCATCGAAAACTGCCGCGTCATCGGGCCAGACTTTCAACTTCTTCTTCTTCTTCTTCTTCTACTTCTTCTTTTTTCCCCCTTTTTTTATTCTTTTTTTCGAGCCTCTGCTACCTCGAGGAACCCTTTCGAAGTCTGGTTGGCTGGTGAAAACCGAGGTAGACCCTTCTTCTCCTAACGATTTCTCTCGTAACTAGCGAGGGACATTGGTGATAGATGTTGTCTAACATTGAGTCATCTTGTGATTCGGAAGATTTTAATAGCGGTCAAAGGAACCGATAGGAATTGTTACCAGCGCTATTATTCACAGGCTTTTATCTCTAAAGAAAAATGAGTGCGTTTTTGGCCTGGTTTGTTCAAAATAATAGCAGAGTAGCTCGTGACGTTTATTTTTACAATACAAAGAGAGGAATACTAAAAGAACGAGAGATGTAACCATTTGCGATGAAATGACATGTCATGCACGTCGATTGTCTCAAAGGTAACCGTAACGTAAGTCCAAGCACGTCGCTTGATCTCGCTGTTTAGAAGTGGCTCTTAACGTATAAGGGCACACGCTGAAATGAAGAACGATAACGAAACTATATACATACTTTACTATGATATTTAACCAAATTAGTACTACATATACGTAGATATCAAAGAAACTGAGTGAAGGAAACAAGCCTTTCTCCAAATACATTGGACGAATACATAAGCCCATAAAATTTCTATAAAAAATACAAATTGACCATTTCGATCACCCCGATATTTCCGGTGTATTTAAAACAGCAAGTAACTTTCAATCGCTTTGGTCGCACTCGTCACACGCGTCTATCGGTCACCATCGGCGAGTGGTTTAAAGCCATTCCTATAGCATTCTCGTGGAAGAATTTGCCACGCGTGATCTGGTCTCCCCCGCAATTGTCGCGAATCATTTGAAGAGGCTCGTTCCGAAGGGGACGTAATCTTCGGACGGATCTGAAGAGAAGCTGACAAGCTGAAAACGCGAACGATCTGTTTGCAGAGATAGCGAATGGCTATTTACAAAGAAGTCACCGGGATGATCGTGTTTTGTCCCGTTGGAGAAGCGCGACACTGTGTTTTCCTTGGCCATCGCAAACATTTCGGCTTCCGTTTTCAGGGTGGTTAACTCTGGACATTCTCCGATATTCACGGGGCCCACCCCGGGTATTTATTCTGGCTCATTTGTCCCTCAGGAACAGCCGCGTCATTGGAGGCAACCTCGAGCCGCAGGGAGACCTTTTTTTTTCTCTTTCTCGTGCACCAAGGATCGTCCCTTCGAGAAGGTCTCAGGTGTTAAGTAAAAACGAGTAGTGGACCAGCTTAAACGCGAGACGCCTGGAATTCGTTCATCCACGAAATTCCAACACGAGTCGAGGAAGAAAAGGAAAGCTTTAAAGGAAATCAGGGAAATTCTTTTCGAAGTAGATTACCATTTGTTCTGTCATCCCTCTAGGAAAAAGCCCCTAACAATGATTTACAAAACCCAATAATACGTCAGCGAGGAGCTCGACGATATGTTTCTACGAACACGTTCGAGATACCGATCCTGTATGGACGTTATTTCGCATACTGGCGATCGTAAGAGGGAACGTACAACTTCTGCAAGACGAGACGCGTCGTTTTCTTTTTCCGTTCTCTTTCTTCTTCCTCCTTCTCTTTATTTCTTCTTTCAAATCGTGTCATCCCCTTCGCGTTCTAACGCCCGACTGCCGCCCGTCAAAAGGAGAACACGTCAAAGAGCAACGACGGCACATGGCCCGGTAGGAGCGTCGCTCGAGAGATCGAGAAACTCGTTCAAAAGTAATAGCCAGGTCGTTTCAGCTAGATGAACGATCAGCCACCAAGACGGAAGGATTGCGACGAGGCACGTAAGACTTGCGTAATATCGTCGGGTAAACGAGATTCCTGAAATCCAGCTCGACCGATTATGTCAAATGACGAAAAGAGAGAGAGAATTCTCTATGGTTTTCTCTCTTTGCCGCGAAGGATGGACGACCGTCCAACGTGAACGCGGGAAGGAAATAAATTCTGCCGGCTGAGTATTCTCGGTGACGCATGCTCGTCGAATTGCTGCTCGTAATGAGCGGCAGAGGATTTGTCGAGCTGTGCGCGATTCGTACGAAACGCGGCGAGTCCCGCCTCGGCAAAAATAACTCCTGGCTTGCCAAAAACTTCGTCGTAAGCACGAAATTGTATTTAAAAAACGACAGAAACAGAAACTCTCTATGTATTTGTTCCTTTTTCGACGCATGAGACTTCTTTTCTAAATAGAAACTATTATTGTTAGATTTATTAGAGATTCGGCAAAGATATATATAACTCTACGAAACGAAGATAAGCGAGGTTGTAAAGAAGGATTAAAGGTAACGAAATAAAATTAAACAACAGTTGTTAGGAGATTTGTAAGGAACGTTAAACAAGAACAAGTTGTCTCGGCATAGTCAACCGGGAAGACGACTTAAGTCTAGCTTATCAGTATCTTGGACATACTGGCAATTCGTTACTTATGCATGTGCTCTTCATTTTTATTAAAAATAAATTGTATCATACTCAGGTCTGCAACTAGTACAACTGGCTAAAGTGGAATGAATTCTCACTCTGCGGCCAATTCTCTTCGAGTCTACATGAACCTAAATTGATGTTACATTTCGACGACTATTAATTAACATATAAATAATTTTTAAACGTTTGATTTTTGTATTCCATAGAATTTTATCGTCCTTCGCGTGTACCACGCTTTTTACGAGTAAAGTATTCCAAAGAAAAAGACGGTATCTGAAAAGATAAAACGTGAAGAAGAAAGATTTGTTTATTTCGAAGAATTTAGCGATCTCGAGGTGTGGCATCCGGGGGGCCGATTTTCGGCGGATGATTCGTATCTGTGACCGCGCATCTTGCAAATGTTCCCACGTTAAATGAACGGGCAGGACAACAATTAGCAGGATTCCAGGGACACGGGGCTAGAGAAGGGCAGAGAGCGTACGTAATGGAGTCGCGTATCGCACAGCCATCTTGGCATTAACAGCCCATGTGGTATTATCCCTTGAAAAAGGACAATCCCCGGGGGTTTCTCTCTGTGCCCCCGTATAACAGAGGAGCAACGGCGGAGAAGGTCGGTCAGGTACTTAAACACAAAAGTACTTAACCACGAACACCGAAACTAATGGCGCCTTCGCACCAGGTAAAATTTGCGGTCGTAGGATATCGGGGGAGGGTCTGTTTTCTATCTCGTGCTCCATCATCGTCGATGGAACCACAATTCAAAAGATGACGACCTTCGGCCAGACTCTAGAATTCTTCACAATTCTTCTTTATCTTTTTGTTTTCTTCTTGCTTCTTCTCCTTTATTTACGACGAGTTTACGAATAACGAGATCACGAACGGAACTCGAAATTCCTGAGCCCGATGTACTCGGTGGAATTTAATGGCCCCTCGAAAATCCAATCGACCAGCATGACGAGATACTATAAAGAATGTCTGAACGATGAATTTTCTGTTTCTAGAAGCACGCGAGCTTCGTCATCCTCGCTATTCACTGTCTAATCAAGGAAGAGAATTGCCTCGTTTCTGGTTGTGACGAGTGAAAGAGGGACTCGTACGAGTCTCTGGTCGGAAGCTGTTGGTCAAGGTCGCGCATTCTCAACATAAAGAGAATATATAGCTCGGTGTAAAAATGAATCGACACGTGAATGCTAGGATCACGAGGTGTCTGTTCGCTAGTCTCTTTTGCTGTCCAGGAATTCCATCTGACAAAGATCCTGTCAGAGATGAAAAAAGAAAATTCCTTCGGCGAAGAGAGAAGGGGGATAGAGAGAAAGAGAGAGAGAGAGAGAGAGGAAGAAACGGCGGAGAAAAACAGATGGAAAAAGAGAAAAACTCTTCCCACGAATTGAATGCCGCTAGGAAGTACTACTCCAGGCAACCCTATTACCTATCGAATAAAAGCTGGAGATCCAAGAACGGAGGGATAGAGGAGAAAAACGCGGAAAAAGCCGGACAAAGGGGAAACGTAATTTCACAGATCAAGATATAGACCGTGCACCGTTCGACTGGATCTAAATCGCAGGACCGTGACCAATGGGGAAGACGGTACACCACTAGGATAGAGAGTTCGCGTATTTCCAGAGGAAATCTCGAGCAGCCACGAAGCTCACGGATATAATGCAATGGGTTCTTCTCTTTGAAGGGAAGTTCCTCTCTCCCTCTCTCTAGGCTCGAGAATGGCACAGTCGATTCCGGAGCAGAAAACATGCTGCCCAATATGGCGAAGAAAAGCCAGCGGACTCTCTTCCCACGAGCTAGACTCGCCGGACTGATTGGCAAACAATTAGCAAGGAGGACGGTGCTCACGGTGCGAGAAGGGCACGATGAAGTACTAAACGCGGGATAGGCATGTATCACGCGGGCATCTTTGCTCGTGCATAGTGCGTACCAGCGAGCCCTCTCACACCCCTTCGCGTCCTTCTCTCTGCCGCTCGTGTCTCGAAACAATGAGAACAATGCCGCTGGTCTTCCGCCGGAGCGGACAGACAAAGCCCAGTTCCACGACAAAACCATCGTCACCATCGTCACCATCGTCGTCGTAGTCGTCTGCTTCCTCGTCGTCGGACGTCGTAGCGACGCGTCGGTCTCCGGGCTTGGTTAAGGAACCAGAACAACGCTTGACAACGGGACCAGAGAGAAAGCTTACCAGGGAGCTAGACACTGAGGCATGGAAACAGCGCCGCTTCGCTATTTTCAACGTCTGTACACGCTTTATGTGCATGCTGCTAATAGAACATGAGTATTGCCTCCAATTTTAACGAGAATTCTGTCAATTGTTTCATTTTGTGAAGCTTGTTGGAATTATCGCTACCTGGAAAAGTCTCTGCACAAAATTGGCCAATTTTACCCTCATCGTTTTGTCATCTCCCTACTTGGAATCTTGATCGTGTTATATAGCAACGAACTCTTTTTCTAACTCACAAAAAGCTCGTAAATCTGCCGTAACTAATCTGACTTACAAAATCTTTTACAGTTACATTCCCAAACTTCGAATTAAACCTGGAACCTCTTCTTTCATTAAATACAGTACACTACACGCGTATGTATACCAGAAACCGGTGAAAAATGGGGGTAAGGAAAAGAAGAGACAGAGAGAGAAAGAGAGAGCAAGAGGGAAGCAACAACAGCTATGTTGCTGCGTCCATTATATTGTTTTGAATTAAGCGCGCCGTGGCTGGTTGGCTGGGCTGTGTTTTAATATAAGGGTTTTGGATTTCACGTGCATCCACCGACCCCAAACCTACGCTCCCTTCGCGACCCCCGCGCGCCAGTTTCAACCCCCCCCACAGAGCAGGTCGTCATGTTCCGTAGTTCTCCACGCAACGTAGAGCCCTTCTGTGTGTCCTCTCTCGTTCTCTATCTCCGTCACCCGTTGCCCTGCACGTTTCCCTTCCTTCCGTCCTTCCTTCTCACGCGCCCTTCCTCCTCGTATCTCTCTCTCACCCTTTCTCTCGCGAAACTGCACTCCGATACGCCCGTTATTTTCAGCAACCCCGTCGAATCGAGTTCTTTTTAATTGGTGGGACGTTTGCGCGTTTCCGTGCGCGTACACGTATATTCTTTCTCTTTCTCTCTTACGTATTTTAGCCTTCTTTCTCTGCCGTTGATTTCTTTTTTTCTCTCGTTCCGTCTTTTTTTTTTTTTACCTCTCTTTCGCGTTCGTTTCCTCCCTGTGCCTCTGCTACCACACGACGCTTCTTTCTCTACCAACACACGACAGTTTCACGTTTTCTCTCTTTCACGACCGTTGTTTTTCGACGGCTGCACGAATTCTAGGCGTCGCGACAAAGGAACAACGAAACGGTGGCGGACCACACTTCCCTAGCATTAGTCGATGTCGCCTAGTTCGAAGCAACGGACAGCCAAGGTTCCGGAATGTTAGCGCGCTAATGGCGAACGCGGTCCTCGCGACGACGCGCGGTCCATCCGCCGCCGCCTATCGATCGTTTCAGGCCCGTGTTTTTATTCCGGTCGCGATCATCGCGTCAAAGAATCCCCCGCAAAAAGGCCTCGACAACCCGCTGAACAACGTTTCACTCGCTAACGCCTGCCTTCCTTCCGGTAACGATAGGAATTTCGCATGTTTCGATGCATTTCCCAGAAACACGCGTCATCCTGGAATAACGATCGTAACGTTGCACGCTGGAACTAATGTGTTGCGACGGTTAAAGTATTCTTTTCTAAGAAGTGTTCTATCAATTTAGAATCTTATACAAACTACTTAGGCTATGATTCTTTACAACATGAGCCTGTACCTGTAATATATTTTGAATAAATGGCTGTAGTTTACAAATACAGTTTGTTAATTTCGAAAGGAGGTACGAATTTCTTATGGTCATTGATTCGCTGTTATTACGTGAGGCGAATACTCGTATACGATACATGGAATAAATGATCAAACGGTTGGTCAATCTCATGGTGTTTCATTGAAGAATTTCACGATCAACCTTACGAACAATCATCACGCTATAACTTTAGAAGCGCTATATTTTTAAAATACTCAAAATTCGAAACACACGCACGATAGCGAAACGTCCAATAAAAAGAAACAAAAATTCTAACTTTGAATCTCAATAAAGGCAAATTTTCCCTATAAATCACTAAGGAAAAATTTCAATCGAAAAGGGAAGCAAACGACCCTGATAACAACTCGAGGAAGGTCGAACATAACCCAATGCGCGGATTATGAAACTATTCAGGGCGTGAGAAGTAGAAGGAGAACAAGAGCGTAAAAAATGCTCACGGTAAAAGAATGCAGTCCAATTTGCACGCGACTTCCTAAGAATCTGCCAGCGGATTCCTGGTCACCTAATTGCCATTTTACGCGCGGCCTTTTATCGTGAAAGCCCCGGCCACGAAAGCCCCGGTTGGTGCCACCTCTCAAAGGCGTTGCCAAGGCACTTTGTATTCCGCAAAGAGCGCCGCTCACGGAACACGCGTTGTTTAGCAAATTGTCGCCACCGCGGTGCTTAATCAGCAGAAGATCGCACCTGCAAACCCCGAACACAAACCAGCTACTTGATAGTCCCTCGGGAACGGTTTGATCTCGTGACGCTGGCGGCGCACGTGGGCTTCGAGATAGCGCATGTCCCAACATTCCTTAGGAAATGCGTTCTAAATCGTTGGCATCGTGTCGTTAACGCGTTTTCTAATCGGCTCACGAACACCTTGGGAAACCGAACGTTTTTTACGAGACCAGAATTTCTCATTCCGGCCTCCGGTGGTTTAAAACTGTCGCACCAACCGGGACGAAAATAGAATGAGAATCGTGGAATGAAGCGGAGTAACTCGTTCGTTCTCTGGATTCGATCAACCGTATATACAGGGTGTTCCAGGGATAAAACAATCAAGGATCAAATTGTGAAATAGTATGTATGTTATTGGTTATCGCTGTAGTTTCCAGTGTTACGATAAAGTAAGTTGGTTTGTCAAGATAATTTCATAGAAAAAAAAGATAGAACTTGTTACGAGTCAGATTTGGAAGTGTAGCTGAAAAGAGCTCAATAAATTTCTTCGAAACCAATTGATATCGTTTTTATTTTCTATGTATATAAAGTTTGATTGTAATTCGATAAAGCTATCAATTCGTTTGACCAGTGAGTTAAACAAAAATTTGGTCCTTAATAGGTTAATACGGATGCTCGTTGTATCGATTAAACCGTCCATAGGTAATCGGAAAACAACAAATTCCACGCAACGATAACAAATACTTCTATCCATAATATAATATCAAAATATAATATACTGCATATGCCACTGATCGTAAACCACGTTTACTGCAGACAAATATTTACCATTTTTCAATAAATCACACTGCTAAGCACTTAGACAAATATCCATCCACTCGCTGAAAGAAATCGCTAGCGCCCTGTTTCCGGTCAATTATTCGAAACAGCATATCGCTGCGCTTCCGACGATTACGGCTAAAGAAACTAATGACCAAGTGGTGGTAGAACAATAGAACCAGTCAGCGAGCCAAGAGGCAGCTACCCGACCGTCTCTTCCATAGCATCGTACGTTCTCTATACGTCTATAGTCTGTACATATACATATACAAAAAAAAACCGAGAGAAGAAAAAAAAAAGGAAGAAAAACAGAGGGAAATAATCAGACTGGGAGCGTCCATTGACAGATTGTCCACGGTCCCGTGGCTTCTGTTCCGAAAGATCGACCGCGACAGCGATTCATTCACGAGCCGCGTGTTTGCAGTCGGATTTCGGGCGAAACTGCTTTCGCGCCCATTTTTGTTGGAGGTAAGCGTACGAGGGTTCGTCGAGACACGCTCGTTGTCGGAAATAACGACATAATGACATGGTAGAAGATGAGTGCCCGAGGTAGGTAAATCCGAGACAAGGTACGGGCCAAGGGTGCGAGCAGGACGGTGAAAGGGAAAGAGAAACCAGACTGGGTGCTTGGCTCTGGTAGGGATATCCAGTAAGGAAGAAGAAGGACAGACGTAATAAGAGAAAAAGATGGGCGGTTGGGTTGTGTGCGCACCGACTTCGAGTCGGAAGCGTTGCTGACCATCGCTGGGTAGGCCGGTGGTTCATCAAGTCCCGACCAGTTGAAGAGAGCTCAATAGGCACTCTCCGAAGTTCTTGGCTACGTCACGCAACCCTTTATCGCATCGACTCGGTCTAATTTTATTTACGGTTGATCGCCGGTCCGTAGACGGGCGTGATTCCATTAGAAAATTCACGGGAAGTGCATTGAGCGCCACGTTTACGGAATACGATGCACGAACGAGTTTCTGTGGTAATTATCCGGGGCAACTAGACTCCGCTAGAAATGTGGAACGATATCAGCACCGTCTTAAGTACTTAAGTACTCTGTACTCTGGCGGGCGATGACTGGTCTAGTTGGCTGATGTCTGACGCCTGTAGGTTTCCAGATTTCATTAGCTTATCTTATCTTTCTCTCCGCGTTACAACCGTGGTGTAAAAATAAAATTAAAAAAAAAAAAAACGCACATTGTTAGGATCCATACGTCACGCATTAACAAGCATACTTCTTCGCCGAAAAAGGAGAAGAAAGAAAAAGGGGACGTATTCCGAGTCTGAACGTAGAAGAACCATTACCACCATCACTTCGTCACCCGTTCCCGACGACCGTCGACGTTAAGCATGATCGATACGAGGCGAATCGCGGAAAATTAATGTCCGTCTCGCGGCGGCGGTGCTTCATCGACCGTGAAGAATCGACGAGGAGGAAGAACGGGTTCGCGGAGGATCCTGTACTACTACTGGTTTCGCGAGCAAACGCAACAGCTCGAAGCACGTGAGATAGAAAGATTCGGTATAGGATCGTCCTTCGTTCGTAGGTATTAAGGTGCCTGCTGACCTTGTAAAGAACGTCACAGTAGATGCAAATTGTTGGGATCAACGAATAAAGACAATCGATTAAAATATCGTGCATAAATTAGCAACTCGTAGTGTATGCAAAATTGTGAAAATTATTTGCGGAAATTTTTAAATGAAATAACAATTATACGAGCCTTTTGGTAGTCATGTCGATCAACTCCGTAAATTGAGAAGTACAGAATAGTGATTATCTCAAATACAAAGTCTTCAACGTTTTTAACCATCGTGTCGTGATTGTACCTGGTTTCGGTTGTATCACGAATTTAGAACCACGTTATATAGAACGAGAAAGAGAGAAAGGGATCGGGGGACACAGAGGAATATGGGATCAACGATGCTGAACGCGGCACGCTCTCTTTAACACCGAATCGGCCCAATTTTGCCCACTATTTAGCGACGCCATGCTTCACCGCAGTCAAATTAGCCGTCTGTCCAAGCACGCCGCTGCACTCGTATACACTCGCGTATACATACACACGCAGAGATAAACGCAAACGGACCCGCGAATCCACTCGGCGCAACAATGCTATTCGCTCGCGTGTACACGTGAATCTGCAAATTTCATTCATCTCGACGGTTCACGGGAAGAGGACAAGGGGGTGGAGAGGGCAGGCTCTCTCGATTTTAGCCGGCTTTTTTAACCCGTCCCCGACAACGAGCGTCGACATCCGTGTGGCACACCTATAGCGTGTCTCGTTTCCCCCTTTTCCGATTTCACGCCGATCCTCGTTAAATCGCTATTGTCACGTACTTTCGATGTAAATCATTCGCGAAACAAGTTCTCTCGAGCACGACCGATTTCCCGTGTCCGATAAACCGAGCCAAGTACAAAGTGACGAAAGCTCCTACAATGACGTGCAAAAATCTTCGTTCTCGTAGATTTCCTTACTTTTCTTCTATCGTTACATAGAACTTTTCTATTTGAATATTATCATATTATTATTATTGGAAAGTTTCTGTTATCGAATGAGACGATAATTTGAATAATCCTTCAAGAATACGTAAACATTACCGAATCGTATTAAATTTAAAGACTGTAGAAGAAACGCGTAATAAATGTCCACCTGTCACATGGATTAATTAATTAATCTTATATCTTGAAAGTTATATCTGTATTTCAATTCGAGAGTATGTATATATTCTACCACATTTTAGCACGTTTTACTACGTTGACCTTTTATAAAATGCCGTTTACTTTAGAAGTTATATCCTATATAGTTTATCGTATTGTCTGTTATCCAAAAGCGTTACACCCGTAAAACCAATAGAGTCTCACTTTTCAATCGCAATCGTATTCAAATATTCTCTTTTAATCGGTAAATAACAGGATTCAATAAATAGACGATAAATAGCTTTCATTCTGAAATCTTCATTCGTAAACTTGCATCTCGATACAAACTAAATCACTCTAATCAAGTAAAATGTATGCTAGTCTTTCTGTATGACACAAGAAAAACATTCAGATTCGCCAAATAACGCGCATACACTCAAGTTGGTAAAAATCAAAGTTGGTTCTCGGTAATCCGTCGCGTTGCTTATAATTCAATATTTGTTAAAATTCCTGAAATCCTCGCTCACGGAAGAAAAATCTTTCCGAGCGAATAGCTCTCGACGCCACTGTACGCAAAACACAGTTGACGCACACACGATTTTAACGCGGAACGAATTCCATTCGCGTAATCGCTAATGCAGCTAATTGCGCGCGGCTGACACGATGCGATACCCTTTTACTTTCCCTTAGATATTTGCGGCACTAACGCGGCTCTTTCCTCTCGGAGAGCAGAGATAAACTAATGGAGAACGCGCGCATTGAACCGCGCCGCGAGTTTCTCTGGAGCGTAAAAAGAAGTCACCAGAATGTTCTCCCGTTTGGTTACGATTAATCGTTTTAAAGACGTCGCGGAAAGAGAAACAATCCTAAGCGCCGTTTCCAGGCGGCACTTTATCATCGAGACCGAGCAGACGCGCGAACGTTCGCTCGTAAATAAATCGTGAATCCAATTTGTGGCCGCCATAAATCAATACGAGAATCATGATTCTCAAAGGGCACGGAGAACGCTTCGAACTTCGACTGTCTGACGAACCGAGACCGACGACGCGTTCGAGTTCTTCGCGATTAAAATCTTTAATTGCCTTGAAAACGTCTGTTTTCCGATCCAAGAAAATAATCCACGAAGCCATTAAGTCCGATGCGGAAGAGCAACGCTATACGACATCTTTGTAATTTCTTAACGGTGATGCTGTGCAACTTTTTTATTTGTATTTGTGTTTTGTTTCATCGAAACGTTCACATTCGTCGATTTTAATCGTCACGGACGAAATTATTGGACATGTAAACTATCGAATAATTCCCGAAGGTATCGTATAGGGAAAGTCAGGTGTTTCGAAATTGCGGTCGTGTCTTGTACGGACCGACACTTTGTCCTTGAGCTCTTTTCTCCAACAGGTAAAACGATACGAGAAACAATAAAATGATGAACACTCACCATAGACACAGGAATGGGTCCTCCGGCGCCATTGGGGTAGGGGTACGGCGAGACGAGGTAGCCCATGTTGAACGACGAGGTATGTGGCGTCGGATCCACCTTACCTGTTTCACAAATCAAGAGAAAAACAACAGGTGAGCAAGACAGCTTGAATATTATTAAGAATTATCAAGAAACAGATCTCGAACGTGCATTCGTTGACCAGAATTATTCTTAATCCTTCGAAGGTTGACTTTTTCCTTCGAACTACTAGTTTCGGAGAAAAAATATTTCGAGCGCTTGATTTTTAAATATTCGTTCATCTATACTCGTTCGTTTTTCATTTTCTTTTATCTTGCGAATTCATTCGTTCGAACCTTAGATCCGAAGACCTGATTCTTAAACAGCCTACGCAAGCAACAGCTATTTTCGATTTAATTTCGACAAAAATAAAACAAAGTGTTAATTGCTCGGATTGTATATTTCGCCTCATTTTTATCTGTAATATGATAACGGAACGTCGTAGCTGCGGTTAAATTAAAAACGCGTTAAAAGGCGAGACACTGCGCTACAGGCGTGAAAAACCCAACGAACCAACGACGTTTATCTTTCCACGCTTATCCGGCGTAAATAGTCTCCGAATAATTACATCCTCTGATTTTTCCTTGCCAATTAAACGCAGCTACTCGCACGCAACTTACACGCACGATTCCAGGCATTCCTCTAACCATCTTCCGCTGGTACGTCTACATTAAACCAGTTCCATTTAATGGACTTAATTCGCGCTCATCTAGTAGATGCCACCTCGACAAGTCGTTCGAGGGACACCGAAACGATGCGTAACGCGACATTCGCCCCTAGCGCAGTTTACAATTCTTCCCTAGAAATCAACCGGTAGTCTGGGCCCTTTAAGCACAGTTCGAAAATGGATCACGATACCGGAGAAACCTTTCGAGTTTATCCGTTCCGCGAAACTGGATCGCGGCGAGCAACAAGAATCCGTCGGCGAGCGACGGAGGACTCTCCTCGCCAAGTGATACCGATCGTCTCTTTGGTCCCGGGGCCTCTCTTCTCCCGATCCGTTGAAGGCGTATCCTGTCCCGCTCGAGAAGCCAACAGACACGGTCCCCGTTCTGCGAAACTCGATCGTTTCGAGAGGTAGAAACCTGCTTTCAGGATTCCAACTGATAACTATCGTCCTTTCTTCTCTTCTTTTCTGCTCTCTCGATCTGTTGCTCGTAGTCGCGCACGAGGGCTGGATGGTGAAATCAGGATCGCATCCCCTCGGGTCTAAGATCGTTATCAGAAGCGAGCGACGAGTATCTTTAGGTGATCGGCAACGCCATTATTTTATGGAGAGAAAGTATCACCCGTCGGTGGTTAGGGCTACGCGGTAGCGGCCGCTATTAAGTCGGCCACGATGGATCGCGAACGCCGCCATAAACCTCTCGCCGCCGATGGAGTAATATAACAACCGGAGCCATAAAGAACGGTTGGAAGATTCGCGGCCGAAAAATGCTGACAACGAGCTCTGGACATGCTGTACGGTGCGAGTATCGGCGACGATAACAGCCAAATGATCTCGGTGATCGACGTAACTACCTGAGTATTATCCTTCCGCGACACCCGATCCGCGATCGAGTAAGGAAACATAACGTATAACTTGCGAAGGTTGGATGGAAGGTGAGAAATAAGATATTGATATGAGATCAGTTCTACATTGGTACGCTTATTAGTATGTGTGTATGTATTTACGTAGTATATTAATGCGATTAGTTGGATAATATGTAAGAACAATTGCCCAGATCAACGCTACCCTTGTTATGATAGATCTGTTCACGTGTAGTTGGGATTTATTGATTTTCCTCGTTATCGATGATTTCTTATTCAAACAATACATGTTCATATGACTTTATTTAATCAAATATCAGATATAATTAGAATATAATTATAACTAAAATTTCTTCATTTATGAACTACCTACTTTTTAAAATTAAAAATTATGTCATATTTATAATGGCAAAAATTAAAATCGACCGACCCGAAACCAATGTAATTTTATTCGCCAATCCTGTTGTTATTAGAAATAAAGCGAAGAAACAAAGTTTGGTTAATAGATAAGACGCTCATTTAGTAACTTTGAGACATCCTGTATGTCAATATCAAAACCATCGAAGTACGGACGCTCGTTTTACGACGGAGATTCATAGTCGCGAATTTTGACCCAAGTCACGGAGCTCGAGTCTAGCCCGGCATGGCGACCGAACGATTTAATATGTTCTGGCAGTACGCAGCGCGATGCTTCGTCTCGCGTTCTCTGGAAAAGGTCAATGGTCCCGCGTGCTCGAGGGACGATCGAGATCATCTCTCCGCGGGCCTCGAACGAAGAATTAACTCTTTCATGGTCGTCGCGAGTCTCGCCGCGTGCGTTTCACGCGGCTGCTGCAACCGCTCCTTGCCGAAGTATTAATTAACCGCGTGGTTCTCGGCCGCGCGACTGATTTATCGCCGTTTACCGCTAGCCATCCGGTCGCATTGCTCTCGTTGCGAATTGTCGCGACGCCGTTACGACCCATTTTCACGGGCGTCGATGAGAAATCGACTACGAGGGAACATCTACTCGCGCTGTAATTTCCGATTAATGGCTAATCTTCCTAGAACTGATGGCCCTTGTGAAGGCTACTATGTATTAGTTAATAGAGGCACGGTCTACGATGATTCACAGAGTCACAGCAGATCGTGGATGCTGTAATATATTTCTCTACGGAAATGAATTCTTTCCTCCTTGTTTTGCAATGATCGGAAATAAACGTGAAAAATTAATATTTAATCACTCTCAAGACGTTATATGAATCGCTCCATATATCTATGTTCCTGCATTTACATTCCCTAGCTCGAGTGAATTGTTGAGCGAATCGACAGTTGAATCATGGGAATACGAGAAGATATGGTATAGTAACAAATTAAGTAAATTACATGTATGTAAGTACATGATCGTCCGCGTATCTAGTAATAATTTGAAAAAACCAGGAGTACTATTCCATTTACCTGACATACTTAATATGTGCATATATAATGTATTGCAGCTATAAAAATGACATCTCAGCGTATAATAATAAAGTATCGTTTAATTTCATCGAATCGCAGTGTAATATACAGAAGAGCAAAACAACAAACCGCGTACACGAGCGGTTAAGATGAAGGAAAAGGAAAAAGACACAGCCTGAACTTATTAAGACGCGAACAGGCGCGAAGACCGTGCCGCATCGGCGCAATTCACACGGACTGCGGACGATTAAATTGTCAGCTACGCGGCTCTATAAATAACGCGACACGCAGCCACTCGACTGGCTCACGCACGCGACATACCGGCCGCGAGGAATCGCGTCGAAGGATCCTCGTTTTACCGCCGCGCGATGAAAATCGTATTTCGTTCCGTGCTGATCGCCAACGGAGCAAATAGACTTCGCTTTTAACGAAAGTTTTATCCGAACCGTGGCTCCGAGAGTCGCGATAAAATTGTCGCTAAATCTTCCGCGAATTTGTCCCGGTTTACTCGTGCGTCGTAAAGCTTCCGTTTTATTGGAACACGCTTCCTGCGCAGAGTGAATCGCGGCCGCCATTTTGGTGGCTGATAAATCGGAACAGCTGAGGACAACTGTTGAACGAGAGTGGCGACGATTCTTCGAATTCTTTGGAAAAATTTCTGAATATATCCCGATTATCATATACCATTGGTGATCCTGTTAATACTTTGCGCTTGAAACACGAGATGTTGGCAGCGTTAAGATGGCTATTCCGTTGCATGTGAATGTATTTAGGGATGAACATGTTCCTTATCGAAGTGATATTTCTTACGACATTTACACTTTTAGAAATAAATTTATTAGAACTAATTATTATTCGTACGACATCAGTTTAAGACACAATTTCAGTTTAAGTACAACGAAATCAGTTTAAGTACAATTTCTAACCACACAATAACGAAATAAAAAATGTGGGGTGGTTTATTATACGTGTTGGTTGGTTTGTTAAAGAGACGAGTGAGGAATTCGTAATTGTCAGTTACTTTAAAATCACTTTAAGTACAAGTACAGAGGGAGTGTATACCGTTCGTAATCGTCGCTCGCTCAATGCTACTGTTCAGCTCTACGCTCGCTATTCGACTGTCTGACTCGCTAGAATAATTGTCCCAGAGAGCACCTTAGTCTATTTGTATCGGCTGGTGTTATTATAAAAGGTTCAAATGTAACTTGACAATTACAAATAAGGACGATAATATTTTGTCCGGAGTTCGTTTACCTTTGAACCTAGCAAACCAAGGCACAATAATACGAATCTCTTCCGATTCAAATCTTCCGTTGGCTCATGTACCGCTGCAAATGTGTTCGTTGTTTCGGTAAAGAATCGTACGTACACGTATACGGCCATAGAAACCATTATCGAACAAAAAATCATATATCGCCAAAATTTTCGAGAAAATAAAAATCGCTAACAACTAAGCATCAACGCGTGATTCCATGAATTTATGAAATATTCTATACCAGATTTATTACGGGAAATATCCAGCTTGGCGAGAAAATCCAGCGTGAAGCGGACGCTCATGTATTAATACCAAATTGATTTTATTTTACGGAGTTTTTACAGCAAAAATTAAACGGATACCTCCCGCTTGCTAACTACGCGAAAATAATTCGAAACTATAAAATATCAACAAGATTCGTACGCTTGAATTTTTCTCTAACCACGAGGCTTGAAAAATTCACCACTGGATAGATAAAAAGATAGACTTTCGAAGCTGTAAACTGGAAAATAACTCGAAATTATAAAATATCAACGAGATCCACATTCTCAAATTTTTATATTACCGGGAAAGTTGAAAAATTCTTACTCGACAGGAAAAGAGATAGATTCGTTTTCTCTGCTCGCTACTGCGAGTTCCGCTCGTCTCTTTCCGAATGCATATCCTGAGTGCACATGTGCGCCACACTCCTCGCGCCAAAGTTTATTGCCAGCCCGTCCCCCACAGCCCCCCTGGTTCCCGCCACATCCTTTCCATCACGATCAGCGATGCCTCCTCCACCACGCTCGTCCTACTGCGTTCCATCGGCCTTCCATGCTGCACCGACTCTCCAACACTTCGTGATCGTGTTCTCTCGCTCTCGCCCCTTTTAAGCCTACTGCCTCCTCGTTCCTCTCCCGCGGCTTTGTTTACCTCGCAGTCTTGTTGGAATAATACTTCGGCTCGGTAATTATAGATGAACCGGCGCTACGCGACCCCGTCGTCCACCAAAGTTCCTCTTCGGACGATTAAAGTATGGAGCATTGAAAATTTTCAGCGAACACGTGAGAATGGATGCGGAAGAAGAATTGTTTGGCCACTGGAAGAGTGGTTTGATTGATTTCGAAGAAAAATAGAATATCGATATTCCATTCTGGAAGAAATTAGACTTTTTACAGCGTGCAGGGAAGTATTCCTTTATGTTTGATGTTTAATTTTTTATAGCGTGCTTTCGTTTCGAAAAATCTGAAGATATTCTGAGATTGATATTACCATTGTTGTTACATTGTACAAGCAGTTAATAAGAAAACGGTGGAAGGTTCTTCGCACAAAAATAAAAATTTGGGAGGAAATAAATTGAAGAAGGAAATTTCGCTTGCATCTTTAATCGCTCAAGTGTGCGTAGGAAAACTTATACGAAGCTACAGCGATCGAACTTGGGATGTTCGTGAAAATACTGACACAGTTTACAAATTGCACGACATTCTTTAGAAGAAGGACGAAGACAAGAAACGGCAAAATATGAGAGGCGAAGGAGAACAAAATAAATTAATATGAAAGGATAATGTTCTAAATCGAAATAAAAGTTAGAAAAAGAAAACGCACAGGGATACAATTTTTAAAGTACGCGCTTCCATACGGTTGGACCGGTAGCGGTCTGACGTAGAGATCACGGTGCATTCCCTACAGAGGGGCGATGCACGGGTTCTTAAACAATATCCGCGGGTTTCCCCGCAGAGTAACCCGCGAGTTCTGCATCAACGATCCCTGGAAAGGCGCCATTGCAACAGAGAGGAGGCAAAGAGCGGAAGCCGCGAAGAGATTATTATGGATTCGCATGTTCTGAGTGCCCTCGATTTCGAGCCGAGTGTTCTCGCGGGCATTGTCTGCGCCGGGGATCATTTTCGTTTGATGAAAACGGGAAAAACGATGGGTCGGGCCGTGTCGCTCCGTTCTCTCTATTACAAACGATAAATCTATCCGTTCCCTCGCTTTTTCCCCTCCATACCATTCTCTTTTTTTTCTCTCCTTTTTTTTCTACCTCTACAATTTCGTGACGAGAGGGGCTGCAATGATCATCACGGTGTTCGGTAACGAGGCGCGGGTGGCTGATATAGACTTCGTTTGTACCCGACGATGACTCGACGGATAAAAGAACGAATGTCCCGTGTGTCTCGAAAATATTCGAGCGGAACGACACGCACGAGGTATTCCGAGTTACAGCTCGTCGTGGAATGTCTGAATAGCGAAGTTTGAGAAAATGAATCGTTTGGAACCACGTAGAGAAAATGGAAGAGACATCCATGAGATTCGAAGATAGGATTTCTTATACACTGGATATGCAATTTATTAGAACTCACTCGGAAGACAAACAACTCGTGCAAATAGATTTTACCAATTTTCCCCATTATCTGTTAGTCTCTGTTCGTAATAGAAATTTACGTTGGAGTAATTGAATTCGACAGACAGAAGTTTAATTAACTCTGCTATATATTTTCGAGTCTATATGAAATGAGAATGCTATATTTCAATAGACATTATTAAAATATAGTTCTAAAATATTTGATTCTAGTATTCAATGTAATTTGATGATCTTTATGAATGGAATATACTAAAAAGAAGATACCTGAAGAGATACAGATACAAAGAAACGAGAAGAACAGCAGAATTAATCGGCATCGACCAAAATTTCGTTCGAAATTTAGTTCAGATAAGTAGAATTCTATTGTAAGCGTCGGACACGTATCTACGTTTAACGCGAATAAGAAATGCCACGTTAACGGAGAAAAGGAAATGGCGTGAAAGCTCGTAAAGCGTTCGGTGGAATTCGAGACTCGAATCGGGGCTGGATTCCGGTTAAAAAGGACACGGGAGCGAAAGAGCGTGCCGTTAATGCCATTATAGGGCAAGCTTGTGTGTACAGCTTGTTGTCGGCTGGTAAATTACTATAATTGTGAAGTTCCGGCGATTTTTAGATTAGCTCTGGTCCATCAACGCTATATGCCTACCTACCGACCTGCCGACACTGCACCGCCACGGCCCGGCGGTTCTCAAATTCATGGCCAGTCGAACTTGCCCATTTTTTTTAGACCTCTCTGATACCGAGAATTTGTATCCTAACACGGTCAGAAACATTTAAACGCTAGAATTGTTCTATCGTTGTATACCTTTCAGAAATATTCGATTCATCTCCCGAGGACGCGACAATATTTCGTCTTGTATCACAAGTCTGAACGTACACATTTTAATTTCTTTTTAAAAAACCAAGTTAAATACTTTTTTTCTTGGATTAAAAATAGCTGTACAATATATGGATAATTCGGTTATTTTACGTTCAATCGCAAATTTCTATAATCTATTTGTCGTAACAATACGAAGATGGTGGAAGGGAACTTTCACTCAAAAGAACAGAAAATCGGCAAGAAACCCGAGGAAATATAAGAAAGACGATATTGTAACTAACAATACGAAGCATCTCCGGAACATTTTCTAAAATTGGCAAGAAATTTTCAAAAAGAAACTCAAGAGAATATTACATCCGTTACGCGTTACGCGAACAATATCGATCTACGAATCAGGATTTTCATTTCCCTCAATACCAACAACTTCGAGGTTCGTGGAGAAACTTTCCGCGGTAGGGAAATTAATTCCGTGAGTCGATTCGTGCCAGGAATACGATTTCGTCTGAGCAGAATTCTCGTAGATTTATCACAGGTTCTTCCGTCTTCCAAGGGGGGAAAATACGATGGTAATAGAGAGAGGAGAAAAAAAAAGGAGCCACGGATTACGACGCCCCCTTCACCAGTTTGGAAGCGACGTCCTGAAAGGACTGTACAAATTCCTGTGGAGCCGGCAGGCTAGACCCTATTGACCTGTGTCAATAGAAATCCGTACTTGTGCCTCTCGTCCACGAACGTTTCGTGACCTCTCAACACAGGGGGCCTCCTGTTCGATTTGGTAGACGAAGAAGGAAATGGCGGGGAAAAAAGAAGCAAGAAGCTAGAGGTAAAAATTTTCGGCACCCGATACTCTATGCAACAAGTGCCTGGTCCTAGCCGCAGATGCCGAATATTTTCGTGGAGCAATTTTCTTGGAGAATTGTCCCGTGAAACCTGTAACACTGCCTCTTACAATTAGTCACGGAGCCCTTGATGAAGGACCATGACGCATTTGGTTACAAGGGAAAAATATGGGGTTTTGGTTATACGGAATGAGATGTTATAGGACTAAATGTTGCGAGAGTTTTTTGTATTCCTTTGTAAAGAATAAATTATTCTTTAAAATTATCGTTTTTATCGTAAATCTGACAATCAGAGTTTCTAGAAGAGATTTACTGAACGAAATGGGCTTTGTTATTTCGTTAAGTAAATCGTTAAAGACGATTTATTATTGAAAAAGGTGAGAACCGAAAAGAAAAGAAAGGAACCGCACAATCTCTCAAACAACGCAGTAGGAAGTTACAACCCTCCATTGGAATTGTCCTCGAACAATACATACTGCGTTCAAACTGTGTACCAATCCTAAGTCTCGAATGACCAGCGTACGAACGTACGAACGTAATGAAATAATTACTCGGGAATTTTGTAGAAATGGCGTCCAACTTCCAAAGAAACGAAAGAGACGGTTTTAATTTCATTACCAAGTAAAAGTTTTAGTGAAAGTCCAGAATGTGCTTTGCGTATTCGCGAATCAAGCACGTTTACGAAGAATCGTGGCAAGAATTTTTGCCAAGATATCTGGTGGATCAGAAGGGACGCCCTCGCCTGACGGTGAATGGCTCCAAGAAATCCAGTAGGAGTCAGGTTTCTAGCACAGAAAGGACCGAGCTTTCGGTAAAACGTCGAAATGGGAATGCATGACAGCGTGTAACCTGGTGACCCTCGACGCGGGAGGTCCGTGTACAAGGAATTAGACAGCAAAAGGACGAGAGGGGAGAGAGACTAACTGAAAGGGCACCGAGAAATTTCGTCTCCAGACACACGCCTTTGTGCAACAAGTGCCGTGTCGTAGTCACCGCGTGCTTCTTGACTCTGATGAATTTCCCCGGAAATCTGTGTCCCCCTTTGTCAGCCGAATCACCGGAACCGGACATTTCATGGGGTCTTACTATCGCGTGTAAATACGATAGTATTTACCACGAACCGACGATGAGACACCTAACTGCGACGCGTGATTGGATAGAATTGCGTTTTCCGACTATTTTCAAGTCGCAACGTCTGTAACTTTCGTGACAATCAAGTAACTTACGAGCATTGTATGCGATCTTAAATAAAGCAAAGACACTAAAAACTAAAGGTATTGTATGTCAGAACATAATTGTTGAAAATTTTCAATTAGAAATAATCGTGGCGATCCATAGAATTTCCTTTGCGACGCTCTTGGATGTTCACAGGTTGCAACACGAACGATGGAAGATCGTTCGTGACCGCGGTACGATTTTCGCCGGGATAGGCCTGATTTTCATTAGAGAAAGCTGCGCGATTATTTATCACCGAGGCGAGGACGGAATCTCATTATCGTGCACCGCGGTATTTGCATAATATAAAGGCGGACAGGAGAGAGGGCGAAACTAGTTCTATGGTGTCTGCTGCAATGAAAGACGACGCTCGGAAAAGCGCACGTGCGAGGAGACGTTGGATCATCCGAAGACAACGAAACGGGTTTTCGCCGTGTAAAAGATCAGCAAGTAGGCGCACCCTCGTAATGGGACCCGGAGATTCCTGACAGGCCTCGAGGCCAGACCCACTGTCACGTACACGGGGCCTGCGACGTGCTAGGCTGGTTAGAATCCAAGAGCGACTGCGAGGCCATCGAGCAAACGGACCGATCGAGCCGATCGGAAAGGCTGCTGTACGTCCATTTTAGACGTCCATCGAATTTTAGAAATTTCTTACTTCGTATGTCTGATCGTGTACATGTCACATAGGCTACGAATAGTTCATCGTGGTCGCTAAAAGTATCATAGGATTTTAATTAACCTGTTAATCGGATCATCCCTTAACCAGAAGCTTCAATAATCATGAAACTGTAAGATAACAAAGATAAATCAATTTCAACTAGTGGCGGGTTTTAATTCTTCCAAATATAAACATGATATAACTTGCTTTTAGTAGAAATAAAAGAACGCATTAAAATACACGAGTTATATAACGAGGTAAAAAAAATACAAATGATTGTACTGTTCTAATAAAACGAGTAAAAAATCAAAGATCTGTATCCATCTAATTCAAAGACATTCAGATGAAATTCCTTAAAGCAAGAAGAAGTTCGATAAGTTGGAATACGTGGTTTTTAACATAGTACTCCCACAGTCTATCTATCAGAGTCTATCAAGAAACACGAATCCGTGGTATCCGCAAGAAATTACAACAACGCACATTCTCCATTTCCATGGTTCAACCTGGATGAATTCTCGAATCTAAATATCCGTGTATCCACCGGATCCTCTCTCCAAACATGAATTTTCTGGGACCGAGAAGGATGCAGGTTCTCGAGAATTTTCAACAGTTCTGTCATCGATTCGGGCGAGAGGGAACCGCGTACGAAAACCCGACTTGACCGGAGGTCAATGTGGGCCCAGTCTGAGCCTCGTTGCAATCTACAACGACGAAGAGGGCACCAACGTTGGTGAAAACGAGACGGGATAAAGAGGAAGGAGAAAGAGGAAGAAAGAGAAGGGAGAAAGATCGTCGTTGAAGAGAAGAGAAGAGGGCAGAGGCCTCGAGGCAACAGACCTACTGCCGGGGGCCTCGCCAAGCACATAGGTGGTTTTGACTCGGCACGGTCCTCGGCATGGCAAGACCCGCGCGAAGGAAAGCAACAAAAGAAAGAGAAGACGAGCACACCACGGGACGAACGGAGAGGAACAGAAGGAAAAGAACGAGGAGGAAAGAGCCTGGGTCTGCCTGTTTGACCGCCGCCTGGCTGGCTCTCTCTGCTCTCTCGACTCTGCCATCTTCTGTCTTCTTTACACTCGGAGAGGTCTTTCGCTCTTGGCTCCTCCGGTGGATGTACCTCTCTGTCCCTCTGACTGGCTCGTCTCGTCTCGTAACAAGAGACGGCGCGGACAATGGGTGCCGTGCCAGCGCCTTCGGCCAAGGCTGCTTTGGCCAGTCCGCACAGCTTCGAAACACCATTTACGATTGCCGGAATCACCGAATTCCCGCCGAGTGAGAGCGTCCTCTTCTGCATGCCGGTCCTCTCGCGTCGTCTCGCGCCATCGATCGACCGCAGCGGATTGTACGGATTTTTCGTGGCGCGGAAAATTGCCAATTACGATCATCGTCGATCACATTGCCGGGTTTCGTTGATTGTGAGAACTGCTTTATTTTCCAAGTTGGTTACCATCAACCACTTGTCTTATAACATTAAGAGAATATCTTAGAAGCCAAACCGATCAACTCCGCTATCTATTAATTTCTTGATCTCAGTACGTAAATTGACGTACGGACGTTGATTTTCACTTACGGTAAAACCTGAACCAAACCATGAATTTCAATTTGAATAAATACCACAAAAATCCCACTTCTCCGAAAACTATTTTGAAAAATATCCAAATTTCGTCCACCGAGACGAACGTCCTGCCCGATACACCAAACGTAAACCTAACTGAAAACTATAAACGCAGTCGCGTGTTCTCCAAAGGGTGTTTCTCCTCCTGAAACCCGACGAAGTCCGCGGCGCGAATTCAAATCTCGTTTACCGGCTCTCGTTTCGCATAGTTTACGAGTATTCCGCGCAAGCAGATCAAGATAGAAGCAGAGTACGAGAGGAACGCGGTAATAACACGAGAAAACATAGCGCGCTCGCTTTCGCGTCCATGGCCGAGGGTTTTACGATGGTAATGGGGCGAGATAAAAACGAGATAACCGGGGGACGCCTTGAGAAGAAAGCGAGAGCGTGACGCGTCTACGATAACGGTTAAAAAAGGAAAGTAACCGGCCGGTTATTGCTCGCCGATGAGTTTTTAATCGACCGCGATCTCTTTCGACAGTCGACCGATCAAAGAAGAAGAGAAGGTCAATAACTTCAGCTTCGCTATTTTTCTTATTTTCCAGTCATCCTTCCGTTTAACTCTTAGAATACGCGACAGTTCAATGGTTAATTCCATCTTCCATTCTTCTCTCTTCTTCCTTATTTGCCAGTGGACGTAGACGATGATACGATATTTAACAATTTGAGTCTTCAAGCATTAAGCGATAAAAGAATAACGTCAAACATTGTGTCTGTAAGCACATTTTCTCTAAATGTACCGTGAAGACATCTAAGAATCTGTCCTTTGTTGCTTACGGCATCTCTGCAATTATACAAATCGAATGCTAAACTAATCGTATCAGCTTTGTCCACCGGAAGAGCGATCTATTTGATCAATTCCTATTATCTTTGAAACATTCGTCGCAACGTATACTATAATAGGGAGTTTGTCCTTCACTTGTCCACATATGACGATGTACTTTTCCGCTATGTTCCGTAGAAAATAAATAAATAAATAATTTCACCGCGAGTAAAACATAAATGGAGTAAGAAGAACAGAGTCGATCGAAATAGAAAAGGTTTTGTTCGAGATTCATCAGGCATTGAAAACGATGGCGAGCTACACGAATCCGAGATCTTCGTGACAACGTTTAAAACCAGGCCTCGTCGATCACGAGCGTGTGACGAGACTCGCTATCGGCGAGATCCGTGTCATTCGAGCCACAATAAGCTCCATCTGACGGAGCATTTTTTTCGTGGGTTTTTACAGCAGGTAGCAGCACCAAAAACCCAACGTTGTTTTCAAACACGAAATTTTAACAGGGTCAAGCAAAGATTTCTACAGTCCCGATCGCCCAGTTTGTCGCCAAACTGAATCGAACTGTGTTCCCTGTGGGCGTACTATGGCGAAGTACAAAAGGAAGGCAACGAGAAGAAACAAAAAGAGGAGCAAGGGTGGCGAGCACGGTCGTCTTCTGTTTAGTCGAACGATTTTAGTCGACACAGAAATGCGACCAGCGGTAATTTCCAGAAAGAAATAAACTAACCGGAGGAATTCCTCGACTCGTGCACACGCGTGATATTTTCGGTCCGACGACCTTCCGTCCGGAAAGGAGCGATCCTGCCAACATCCGCTGCTCTCAGCGACAGCGGAATCGGATTCTCGACGCGTGGACCACGACACGTTCGGTCGTTCAACGTGTATACGAATTTACGAGCCGGTTCCCGGTAAGCTCGTGACCAGGCGAGAGATTGAAATAAGAAAACGCTGAGAAATCAGCGGTTGTGGTCTACGCGTCGATCGCCGAGTCCGGAGGTCTCGTTCGATCCCAAAATTGACAAAACAGGCTGTAACGCGATAATGTTTTCTCTAGGCGGGTCACGAATAGATTCGGAAGCGGACTCGTTTTGACGCAGAGACTGACGTCCGAGAGGGCATGGCAAACACGTAGAATTCAACGGAAACACGGGTGGTCGGGAGAATCTAAGGTGGCAATCTCCATTACGAGTTAACGAGCACACAAATACACCTGCTGGCGCGCGCAGCTGTGTGCCAGGGAGCGGATCTCGTGACAACGATCCGTCGTCCTCCATAAATTTCGCGATGGTTGCTACAACGCGCGTGCTCCCTCGTCCGAGAAAACTGGTCGAATCGAGGCAAGAAAAGCGAGCACAAAGAGAAGGGTGCTGTGTGATGTTGTGTCGCTTCGACATGGAGCGAAATGGACAGAGAGCGTGTACAAGAGAAGCCAGAACAGACCACTGTAATAGCCACTGTAATCGTGTGCAAGGAGAATCCCTTCTCTCCTCTGTCTCCCTCTCTCTCTCTCTCTCTCTTCGTTCTTTAAAATCAATTCTCCCGCGCTCGAAACGGGCCGCGTGCGTGTGTGTATAATACGTGACACGTCGAAACGGCTCTCGTACGGGCACGCAGAGCGGTAATTTATGCGAAACCGGGGCCCCCTCTCGTCGAAACGAGAGTGCGAGGAGAGCACGAGTGATCGAAAGAGGACTCGGCAACACCGCAAAGGCTACGAGTAGCCGACGGTACCGAGGTTGGGGCCTACGGCCCTGCGTTCTTGGCCTCGGGCTGCCTGAGGAAAGAAGAGGAGAAGGGGAAGGGGCCCCACTGGGTCCGAGTGTCCACGGAGGGGGGGCAAGGAGACACACGGGCACCCACTCCTCTACCATCCTATATATACATACGTACATACATACATACATATATATGTATATGTATATGTATATATATATATACTTCCCTCGCCTCCCTCTTCACTTCATCGTTTTTTCCCTTGTCGCATCCTCTTTCCTCTTCAATTTCTCTCTTTTTCTCATTCCCTCTTTCCTTTTCTTGTTCTTGTCTCTCCCCTTTCCACCGATTTCTCCCCGTCTCCGTCATACGCGCGCGTCCAACGCGTCGTACGCCATATCGATGCATTCTCCGGGACCAGAGAGCTCGCCTTCTCTTGACCATCGACGAAAAGGTGGCGAGCACAGTGACACCGGGACACCGAGAGCTCGGTCGTCAGCATCGTAAGGTGCAAGGATAACAAGACGATAAAGTCCCAAATTAGGGGCCTGCTCTTCTATACGGCCGCCGCGAAACTCCTCTCGCCCCCTTTGGTGCCATCGCGTCCGCGCCTCGAGAGTCTCGCTCGAGCACCGTTCGAGAATGGGCGTATTAGAATTTAACCAGTTTCAAGGAGCAGTTCCCCGGGGCACTGATTCCGTCTCGTCGAGGCCGAGAGCACGCGTGTTCCGTTACCCGGTGCATGTAAATAAGCGATCTCTAAGATGGAATTTTCGCAAAAACCTCCAACAACTCCAATCGGATCGGATCGGGTCGTTAAGATAGTGACGCAACTCACGAGAATCAGGAAAGTTGCGTTTCTATAATATTTAATGAATCGATAGTGAAACAATGTGATAAAAATGTCCTAATCCATTAAGAAAATGCTAAGAATATAATGAGATGAAAACTTTAATAAATTCAGAGTTTCGCGTAAAGTGTAGAATATACAAATGTAGAAAGGGTAGTACTTCGAAATTCATTGGAAGAGAGAGGGTTTCATTGGAAGAGAAAGAGTCGTTGAAAGAAATATTGAAATTATTACCCACATTAGACTTAAAATATTAGAACACCATAAATGCAGCGCTCTAATCAAACCTAAATGATAGATATTAAAAATAATCGTGACACTATGTTGAAATGGTACGTGTTGAAATGGTTAATATCAAAGAGTTCTGCTTTAAAATGACACAGTCGCTATTCTATCGAGGATGTTGTAGTCACAGGTTGAAATGTCGCAATTGGGAGGCATAGAAGCTAGAAAAGAGGATGGTCACGCGTGGCACGGGACACGCGGACGCGTGACTTCCGGAGTGCCGCTCTATCTACTCGGAAAAGGGTTTCCATTGAATAAATTAAACGTATGTAGCTATTGAGATCGCCCTCGGAACCAACGTTTTTACTGCTGAAACGAGGACAGGCTGTTAAAGAGCGGACGATCGCCAGCCGCGATTTTATCGGTTTACGAACGGCACAACGCTATCTTGGTTCCGATAAGATTAGCGAATCCACGAGTGTGAACTCATCGGATAAAGAGGGAGGGAGGGAGAAGGAGCGAGAAAAAGAACGAGACCGTACAAAAGGACCTTCGAGGCGGCGTGAACTCGCCGGACAAGCCGTGACTAATAATCTCCGGGAGGCTCCTTCGTGCACGATAATTAATTTCCCAGATCGTTGATCAACGATCGAGGGGGCAAGGCTTTCCTTTTTCCCGCGTGAGCTATCTTTCTTTTTTACTCGCCTATCGCTGTATCGGTCGCGTGGGAGTAAAGGGTGCAGCGATCCGCATCGCGGAAACTTTTTAATTCCATTAAAATACGCTGGACACACGAGGAATTTCGTGTTGCCGGAAAATACGATTCTGTGAAATTTCTGTCTTTCTCTTTTCTTCCTTTTCTTTCTTTCTTTAACGAAAAGTAGTAACGAAGCGACATGGCATTTCAGTATACGACCGAGAACATAATTAATTTGAATTATTTTTTATTTATGCGATTCACAATTTTTTACGAACAAAAGTATTATTTTAAAAAGATTCGACGATATTCTTGAACGATAATTTACTGTCCAATGTTCGCGAATTAATTATGAATGTTGCGTACACAATATTCTACGACTATCCGTGGAACAGGACAGTCAGGTGGCTTGTAATTCAGAGAATTCTCGAACAACTTTACTTATTTTATTACGAAACTTAGTACTCTTGCGCAACAGAATTTATTATCACCGCTAACCTGTAACACGTAACGTATAAAATTTCCCAACAGATATTAGTCCAATTAAATTCACTGCAAGCCCCTGTCCGTACATTCGTAAAAAAATCATCTGAGAAGCGATTGAAACGCCAAAACCAACCTCCATCAACCTCAGCCTGCTCGGCCGAGTAGGAAAACAAACACGGCTGGATAAAAGCACGTTAGAACGAAACGAAGCCGCGACTGCCAGCGTCCCCTCATCGAAGCGATAAAATCTAGCGAATATAATTAGCCGCTCGTCCAGATATCGCTGGTTAATTTGCATGACTGAAGTTAATCCTTTGATACAACGTCAACCAGAGGGACAGACCACCATTAACAACGTACCCTTCGACGGCCACCACCTCGTGCCACGTGTGCACAACCGCGGCTATACTCGCAGGTTATGTTTCTACTGGAAGGAAAGGAAAAGGACGAGAAGGAGGTGGTGTGGTTGTAGCGAATGGTGGTGGTTGGTAAAGGAGAGAAACGAGAGGGAAGAGCGGCGGCCGCTATGCGCCGTCGTGTATCGAAGTAGCAAGTGTCGGCCCCGTCGGCTACGCCCATATAAATCCTCGGTTACCTAGTCGCTTTACGAGATACAATTATTTACCGAGACCGACCAAGCTACCTTATTTAGTCCTAGTTAACTCACCGCCGGATGGCAGAGGATCCGATTGATCAGCCCCTCTCCTTCTTCATCGCTTCGCCCCCGCCTTTGTCTCCACGCCGTATCACCTTTTTCGCGCGCCCATCCCCCACCGATCCCATTTATTATACCATTCTGCTACTTCCTACCATTCCACTCCTGCTTTCGTGGATGTACATAGTTGAGGAGGAGGATCAACTTGGCTTTTTATCTGTTCCACAAATTCATCGTCTGTATGTATGATCATTTATTAATGTTCAATTCTCAGAAAGTAAATGCCTTGTTCCCATAAGTTCGTTTGTCGCAAAAAAAGATGGTATACAAGTAGTAAATAAATTCGAAGACACATTTTGAAAAATAGGGTAACGTCATCGCTTTCTCCGTATTCCACTTTTGGAGTTGACCAATGTGACTTCGCAATAGAACAGGATAAGAAAGTATAAACAAGAGATAGAGAGAGAGAGATTTTATTTTACAAGAGTATGCTTCTTCGATTTTTACTCCAACGATAGAGTAGAATTTCCATAATGAGAATGATAAAAGTACCGTTAAAGAGCGTAAAACATATTATTAGAATTGGTAGAGCTACGCTATCCACGAAACTCAAGTTTTACGATAAATTCATCAGGTAATTAAACCACGTATTTGCCAATCATGCTAAGACTTCAAAAATAATAAAGTCCAATCGTAGTTCCAGAATATTCGTCAGCCTGACCCACGAATCCATAGCTTTATCGCCACCAAATACACACTATTCCTCTTATCGCCAGAACGTACCGAAATGATTCATGCCACGAACTAACAAGCGCAATCGTTCCTATCACACACGGCAGAGATATCAACGAAACATCGAGGAATCAATTGGCTACAGTGCCCCAAGAATACCACCCGTGAAACACATCGTGCCACTCGGAAATCGAGCAAATTGAACAGCATCGACAAGTGATCCCGCGAATCAAGCCGACTCCGCGTTTCGACCGTAACGAATACATCCGGAAGCCAGTGTCGGTAAGGCATAAATTATTTTAACGCGTCGAGGTGGAAGAGCGAGCGAACGAGCGAGCGAGTCCGAGCGATCGAGAGGGAGAGAGAACGTCCACGCGACGTGTCTCGCGCGTTTAACCTATCGACGCGGCGTATCTAGCGGACGTTAATTGCGCCCGAGCAATAACGTTGTTATAACGAGTATCGCGCGCACTGGGTACCGGTGTGCGAGACAGCGTTCGAAAGCGCGCTCGCGAGCGAGCGAGCGAGTTGCACACGCGCGCGCGCGCCAGAGAGCCACACGGTGTAACGTTGCCGGTTCGCTCCAACTCGCCGCTTGTAAATCATTCTCGCCGCTTAACCTGACATTAGCGTGACAGGGTGTTATCCGGGCTCAGTCATTTTAGCATATGGTTAGCAGATGCCACTGGACGGAGCGGTTTCTTTTCCTCCTTTTTAATGGACCGGCGCGGAGTCGTCGATAATTTTCACGTGTAAACGCGCCCTTCGCGTCTCTCCGCGGACCGATCGCTCACGCGTCCGTCTACCAACTGGATATCGTTCTATCGCGACCGAGAAACGGAGTTTGACTACGTGCTAGGATCTAAGGCAGTTGCATTTTAGAATTGAAATTACGTATTGGATGTTAAAACAGAAAGTTACGCATTGCCAAGACGGAACGTTGACATGGCGATTCTTGATAGATACGACAGAAGTGTACGTCCTGTTAATGGAACGAACATGAAATTTTCTTGTTCCTGTTTCAACAGCTTTTTTATCTAGTTATTGAAAAGACAAAGTTTCTATCTGATTCATTTTTACAATGATGCTTCACGCCAGAACATGTTCTTAATTGCTATCTTAATTACTCTAGGGATCCTGGAGTACTTGAAATGTCGTAAACACTAGTCTTCAATTAGGTTGAGACTTATAATTATAAGCTTTGCCAAGTCGAGATTCGAATTTTCACTGAGATACCTCGAAATCTCATCGGAAAATAAACATAGGTATTTCTATTTAGCGATGAAGTAAGGAAGGAATGATCGGCACCCAACGAGCAATATTAGGTGAATATCACGCGAGTAGATTTCTATGTATATTTTATTCCGGGACACGTATCCAATACAAAAATCGCGATAAACGTATCGCCATATGAAACTCGTCTAAAAGGTTATTCAGGAGTAGAATTCGACGGAAAGAATCGGTTACACTGGCGTTATTGTCGATGGATAAATGGCCGATCTCTAACAGAGCAGAAGGGCAGAGTTTCGAAAGCCGGAGACTAGCTGCTCTAAACAAAGAGCTTTACAGCCATATTTATAGTTGTCGTAAAACACTACGCAGATTGCTAACCTTCGTTCAACGGGCGGTTGTGCTCTCCCTTCTCTCTGTACCTCGTTCCCCGTCCTCCTTCTTTATTCCTTTCTCGTTACTCCCTGCTCTTCCCTTCTCATTCCCCCTGGACCACGATGTATCTCCACAGCTCTTGGTTCCCTCGTTCCTTTCCTTCCTTCGTTCGCGCTTCGTTCTATGCGATCATCCGCCAGCTTTCTCTCGCTCTTTATTACAACTCCACCTCCTTTCCTCTTTCTTCTCCGCTGACTCGCGTTCACCAAAGCTCTGTCCCTCTTGTTTTCGACCACGTTCCCTTCATCACCCCTTTCACGCTCTGCGTTTTTCAATCTCCGTGTCGTTCTTCCCGTTCCTCGACCTCGCGCCGACCATTTTGGTACCGAAACATTTTCGACCTTTCGTTCTTTCGTCCGCCGAACGAAATTTTAAATCGGGTTATAAATTATGCTCTTTTAGTCTTCTATAAATTATCTCGGAATTTCTGTAAGGGTACTCGGTCGAATTTAGTTATCGCTGACATCGTTATTACACTCGTGAATCTCTTTCAGATTCGATCTTTCGTCCATCGAATGAAAGTTCAGGCGAAATTTTTGACGTTCTTCATCTATTAACAGTCTGTTAAATCGTCCTCAAATTTCTCCGGAGACTTTCAGTCAAGTTCTGTGGTCTCTGTCATGGTTATTGCACTCGTGAACCGTTGGAAATGCTGCAATTAGCGGTCGAGGATTGATTGGAACACGGGTGTTCCCTTCTCTTCCCGTAACCGGGGCTTTTTGCCCCGCTCGATCGGTCCTTAGAAATTTCTTGTTTCTCGGGAGAAGCTCCGTGGAGTTGTACACTCGGTTCTTTCTCTTTCCACCGAGACAAGAGTTCGACGACGGTCTTCTGGCGTTAATTGACTGGAGAGCCGTACGGTCGAGCGACTTTGTTTGACGAAAATCGTTTCGACAGAGTCTCGGAAACAGGCAGGACAAACCTGAATCGTAACCACGGGCCCGAGAAGGAAACCGGTATTTTTGGTGGGCATGCCTTATTATCATACGCGCCTTTTGCTTTTTCATTCTTTCGCGGTGGCGCGATTTCTTCTTTTTCTTTTTCTTTCTCCCTTCGTGGTCTTTTCTTTTCCTTCGTTTCTTTTCTTTTCTTCCTTTTTGCTTTATTCTTATTCATCCTCGGCACGTCGAATAAAAACACGCGTCGTAATACGTTAATGCGTTTATTAGGGTACTATAGGCGGCAATTAGACGATCCGCGATATTATAAAAGCGTAAAGAGTGTCGTCGCGCGCCTTTACAAATGGAATTTTACGACGAACTGAAGTTTATAGTCGGAGAAACCTCTTCCTGCTTATAACGATTCCAATTTATTGCGATTAAAGCACTCGTGATATCGCGGCTAAATGGACCTACTAATTTCCTATAAGATTTTATAGGACGTGGTCAGCACCGTTTTGTTAATTAATTTTCGTCTTAACCAGATACGTTCGCCATGGACTCGAAACTATCATTAAATAACAAACGAGCTGGATGGTATATATCACTCAAGTTCCTCGTTTCAGTCCCTGTTGATGCTACTTCTGTACATTAGTAACATTTTCTCTGATGAAACTATTTTCCACGATCCTACTTATCTCTAACTTAGGAATAATCGAAAGAATGAAAAAAAAAGAAAAAACAGGCAATCTGAGAATATAAATGTAAACCAGATATTCGTAAAAAATCTAAGCTTTCACTGATTGCGAATTATCGTGCTACCCATTTATAAAAGGGCAGATTAAATAAAAAGAATCGATGAAATTCAAAGAGATAAGATATAGATACAGTATAAGTAGATTAAGATAATATTGTAGTACCACAAAATCCCATTTATTCACAGGTTATAATATTATGATGAAGCATGATATAAAACTAAAAAGTTTAACAACATTTAAAATAAAAATCGTCGTTAACATTTAATACAAAATCATCATGAAGAAAAATGTACATATACCTGCTATTTTCGCTGGGAACACCTATAACGTATTCCATATATGAATTTCCAAAATTATCCTACTCCTTTCTAAAATTATTTTTAATCGTCAATTTCTTAAATGTCGCTTCATCCAACTAACAAATTTTCCGGTCAAATATAACATTCGTCTCGACCTGTGTAACATCATCCCGTAGCGTATACGAGTTCACGCTGGAAGACACGTGCTCGACCGAACCAGGAAACGCGGTCGCGGAGCCACGGTGTGTACACAATGAATGAATCTCTTCCTTTAAATAGCGTTAATGTTTATCCATGATGCAACTAGGCGCGCGTCGC
>NT_176945.1:758173-771210 GCF_000188095.3 Bombus impatiens
AGTCGCGCACGCTCGTAATAAGTTATTCAATTCCGGCTATTATTAATCTTGTCAAGGAATACCGTTCTCGTGTAAACAGCGCGCGTGCCGTGCGTCGTCGTGCGATAATAGTCGCGATCCTGCTACGCGACACTGTTAAACTATCATCTTCAGTTTCCTTCGCGCGAAACCCATCTACCAACTTCTTGCGTACGCACCCTGCTGCATTTCTCATCCCCCCCTCCGTTTTTTCATATGTATAATAGTCTCATATTCATCTCATGTATATGCATCGATCAATGAATTAGTCGTTCGCATCGTAATTATTGCGGAATAAATTCTGAGAACCACAAATGCATCGCGAAGTGTTTTTTGGAGAGGTTCACTGCGCCAATGTTTAATGTTTGCTTATTATAATACGACTAAAATGCCACATTGAATAAATTAATAAATTGCCATATTTTATTAAAATTGTATTTTTTTTTTTTAAATATGAGTAAGTGTCATATCTTACGTATTCTGTTATCATGAAAAGAAACTGTTAAGAAACATTGATTTAGAATACATCGAAATCGAGATACTGAGAAGAGAAGCTGGGAACTGAAAAAAAATGATGAAACTTTGCGCGCAAGTACGGCGAGTCGTCAACCGTAACACCCATTTTTGTTGCTATCATAACGCGATTTTGAAGGTTGAAACCGCCTGCACGAAGAAGATGCAGAATTTTGAAGAAACGGGAAGTGGTGAATCTGGACTCTTTGAATTTATACGACAATTAACGCGAAATTTAAGCGACACTTGCCATATAAAACACATTTCTATTCGTGAAAAGTGATAAAATCAGGAAGAAATGCCGCGAGATTCCAAAGATCAGCGCGTGAGATCGATGGATGATCGAGGTGATGGCCTGAACGTCCATAAATCCGGAGCAATCGGGAATATCATGTCCGTACGTGACCTCAGTGAGGAAAGATACGATCCCTAGAGAGAAGATCGACCGACGATATACCGAGGAGGTGCGCGTCGTGCGAACGTAGCCGAGCTTATCTTGTTATCAGCGTTGATTGGATCACGCGATTACGCTGCTAGCTCGCGTCTACGCGTGGATTAGCGGCTGTGCAACACGGCTCGCATTACTCGCGACGTCTCATTCGAATTTTCGCTACGATCCGCGACGATTGCAAGGATTCCACGGCGCGTGGACCGTCTCTGTGTATGTATAGCTCGATCTGCGGCGGCGGAAATGTTTGTTCACGCGATATCGCAACGCGCTTATCGCGGTACGCGAATGTTCAACATGTTTGTCGACGCACTCTGGCCCCGATGATAAGTCTGTTGACCGACTGCCTCTCGATATAGGTGAGAACGATGTGTGAATTCGTTTATCGTTGCGCATGTATAGGGCTAATTGTTGGAGAGTTCGTGAACTCTTTCTTTGCAGTAAAATATGTAGTAAGTACACATCGGAGGAAGCAGTGAAATATTTCTTGATATTGCCACTGAGAGAATAGAATCGAGGAGCTTCCTAAGAAAGCAGTTTATACGATAAAATCGAATATGCATCGAGCAAATTGCGTTGAAAGTTTTAATCCCAATTTTGTAATATCAACTACGTTTGCACGGATAGCTATGATGGCTTTTAAACGACGTTGTCTTTTTTACTTGCGAAATGAAGACAAATTTCGTAACAATTCAACACTTTGATTAATATTTTTTTAACATCTGTCTACAAAATCTCTACAAAATCTACAAAAGAATATGACTTTTCAACTTTTTGTAGGAGATAGATGTTAATAATCACGTTATGCGTGTACAAATCTTTCAGACACTACCCTGCAAAAGGGTTAAAACAGGTGATGTTATTTTTCAATAGTAGAGAAAGGATTCCATTTCCCCGCCAATTTAGATATGGCAAATTACTTATTCCAAATTGATCAAATGTCACGTGTCTGTTGCGTGACACATTGTGTGACAACGCGAATCAAAGGACCCACGTGGTCAGCACGTGTCGCAGGTCAGGGACCGGATCTTTCGGCCTCCATCGAAAGCGGAAACCGTTCGAGGCAACTCGTGCTTATCGATCCTAACGAGAAGTCGACCGCGACGATCGAGATTCTACCGAATCGACAAGAAACTACGAGAGTCCCCTTTCTTTTCTCGGTCAACAGGAACTTTGTTCTCATTCGTTTAAACTAACGAACTCGGGCAGCTTGGAATCCTAAACCGTGTTTGATAAAAGATAATTTATCGTGAAACAAGGAAACTTCACTTTACAATTTTTAATACGAAATGTGATTACATATGTACTTAACACGTATTATTCTTCTACGCTTATTATTCACGTAATAAAGACGTAAATAAAGTAAGTTGGACAACTTGTCTTGTTAGGATATAAAAAGAAATTTTCGTAATCTGAAACGATATATACACAAAAATATATACCTGCGTAATTTAAAGAAAGGATAGTTGACCGTAGTGCTAAGAATTTTCCAATTTTCTGTAATCCAGGTGAAAGAAGATATACCGACGAGACAATATTAACCATATTCTTAGATTTTCCTTTCCTAACTACTATTAAAAAATAAAACTCTGTAATATAAATCGACTGAGAAGAATTCGCAATTATATAAATAAAAAAAAGAATAAATAAATCCTGAATATCCTAAATGCCTCTGACCTATGAACAATAGCGCCCGTTCAAAAAATACAGCGTATCGTAGTCAACGAATAAAAATACAACGAGTAACCGAAAAAAAGGAAAAAGGAATAGGGGACACGATAGAATATCGAGAACGCTCGGCGTCGATACATCGAATTTATGTTTCGCTATAAAATTTTTCAAAGTCCCGGCCATCTCGCGCACTATCCCATAGACGCGTTAAAGCAGGATCAAACGTATTTTTCTGGGATTCTATCTCCGTTTCTTTCCCCCTGTCTCGGTCCGATTTTCTAGGAAAGCCTGGTTTTTAAGGGAAATTTGTTTAACCGTTTATAAAAGACGTAGGTGCAAGCACCACCGCGGGGTGTAGTTGGCCGAATCCATGGGGATGGGGCCCTCTCTTCTTGGGCAACCTCTTCGAATGCAAGAAGTCCGGCAGGTAGGCTCGTTAGCGAGCAGGTAGGTAGGTAGAGGCGAGTCAGGGTAGGTGTATAATGCTGACTGTAGTCGGTGTGTCTGTATTCATGTACCGGGTGTTCTGTCAGTTTCCGTCACAATGGAATCTCATCTTGATCCGAGAAGGGAACTTGGAACCGTGAGGCTGATGTTTGACTTGGAAATAGTATATGTTTTGTGTAGACAGATCGGTGCACTGGGTCTCGGTTTCCTTTATTTGTTTGTTTTATCGAAATATTCGGAGAGAGTAGAATATTCTGGTCTTGGGTTGCTTTTATATTTATACCATCGAATAACGGATACGCGATTGCTTTCTACGCTGTCGTATCGCGTGGCATATTATGCCAATATATCGTACTTTATAGTAATTCAATTGCACTGTACGCCCAGGGTTATTGAAATCGAAATTAAAATTCTTGAACGTAAGAGAGTCGAATAAGACAGGAATTTCGCAATTTCCTCGAGCGTGTTAGAAAACCCATGGCGAGTCTATTTCGAGCGGATTCCTGGTAAGAACGTTAAATCACGGATCGTCCAGGCTCCCTCTCCCTTCGTTCGGTAACAGGCCGATAGAGGACGACCGCCAATAATTCCGCGTCTCCTCTTATATTACAGCGGAAGTTGGCTATCTATATCCTCGAATATTACGCCGACACCCGGTATACGGTGCAGAGCGTAAGAAATGGGTGGGTTAACTCCGAGAGGAGGCGAAGTAAGAAGAGAAAAGGAAGCAGGCTGAAAGGGCGAGCGAGATTCGTGCGAGCGAACGAACAAGCGGGATAGTAGTGGAGGCGAGGAGAATCGAACAGAGATAGAGAGGCAGGCGTGAAGAGGATGGTAGGAGAGAAAGAGAGAGAGGAGAGAGAACTCGCTTGGGTGCCATGTGCATTGGTGAGCGGATACACACCGTCGCGTCGTAAGGTTCGGAGGGAAGGTATTCGGGCAAGTTCAGGGTGATGCAGCTCCTTTCCTCTCTCCCTTCTTCCCATTCTCCTCCTCTCTTTTTCTCGCGCGTTCGTTCACTCACTAATTCTCTATCGTGCGCATATACTCGCCTCTCGTTCTGGTACACGGTTACTCTAACCCACTCTCAATTTCTGTCCTCCTCCTCTCTTTCTCTTCCTGACTAACCGACTCTTCTGTCAATTTCTGGTCCTCTTTCTCGTACTCTCAAGCCCTTTCTCTCTCGTCTCGTTTCCTCTCGCGTGTACACGCGTGTGTAACCGTATACAAGCGCATATGTACGCACGTGTATAAAGAGCATGTGTCTGTATGCGAGCCGCGCGAACCACCTCCTCCTCTACCCTTTCCGCCTCTCAGCTCCGCGGCCGGTATCAGGGCTGCTCGTTTCGTCTCGTTTCGTTTCGTTTTTCGTCTCTGAGGATAAGCCTACGGTACGCTCGAGGCGATCTAGGCGCCCAACCGCCTACACGCGAACTCGTCAATTACTTCGCACAACGAGACACATCGTTTATGGTTCTCCCCTCGGTCCTTCTCGCTCCCGCCGCCTTTCTCCCTCCCTCTGGTTCACACGTTCGCGCTCTGTCTCACCCTCCTTCTCACGTTCGTTCACGCTTTCTCTCGTTCTGTCGCGCGCGCGACCGGCTTGCATACGATATTTGCAGCGAGGTGCAATCCGGAGGCGGAGACAGTTTCCAAGTAGCGACAAAGTGTATATCGCGGTGGCGCGCGAGCGCTCTTTTCCGACCACGGAGAACGGCTGTGTCTCCCAACCGGCGAAAAATCGAAACCTCGAGGAAATCGTGAACCCGCTTCGTACCACTTGTGACGTGATTATTCCAGTTTTCTCGCTTTTATTTTCTCTCTTTCCAGTGTGATCGTAGATTATTGGGTGTGTTATTATTACGCGCAAATTGCTCCATTAATAGAGCGAAGTATACAGTGTGTTAGACTAGAGTATAGGAAAGCAGTAACGTGGTTAAAAGTCATTGCCATTTATCTGCATGTAGCGTAGCGTGAACAATCAGGCTACGCCTTCTATCAGAGTTCAGCAATAAGGCGGCGAAGAACGACAGATAATGTTCTACGCACGCATCGTATAAAGCTTTACGCTATCTTGCTAAAGTAAATATTATTCTTACACGAAAGTAGTCGACTGTGTGAACTGTGTAACGCAAAATCTAATTGTCGAGAACGTGCATTTGTTACCGCGATATGAACGTATATTATGCTTCATTTATTTAATCACCTTCATAAACATACGAATTTACGTAAACGTCTAATAAAACCTATAGGCATAGAGCGTCAGTTCATTAATATTCTTAACTCATGAATTATTATGCAAAGTTGTTTAACTGATTAAATCACGATTTTCTAATCTTACCAAGATGACAACTGAACAGTTTCCTTTACTCGTAGTAGATTGGATCGTAATCCAATCTTTTATTTCACGATATACGTACTAAAAATTTTCTGAACATGTAAATTTAAGAAATTCAGAATCGGAATAGTGTAAGGCACCGGATATTTGACAACGGTTCGTGCAACGCTCCAATATTTATTTTTAGTCGCAACGTCGATGCAGATAACGCGACTCGCGGAATTTCCTCTCGCTCGACGCTCTTTCGTAACTGTTGGACAAGCCCGATGACGATTTTCTCCCACGATAACCGTCCGATTTCGACGACAGCCCGCGCGGCGCGGTGCGTCACGTCGCGCGATAATACACCGTATAAATATACTTAGTCATTGTTATGCCCAACGAGCCGTGCCTGATAATTAGCGGTAGTTAGGCTGTTGCACCGAACGAGCAACGAGCAACGAGCCAAGCAATCCGACGAATCTGCGTAATCGCTAGTCGAGATAACGCCCGGAAGATTTGTCAAGTCAATGTCCCGCGCATGCAACAGTCACGCGAATCTGAGAAAGCTGCAACGAGTTGATGAAAGTCGTATACAGGATGATTCTCAAAGCAGAGATCTCGAAAGAGGAAGCCGTTGATTGAACATTGTTTCAACATCAAAGACGATACTACTGGATTGGCAACTAAGTGATTGCGGATTTTGTCAATATCACCTAATGACAAATCCCGCAATCACTTAGTTACCAATCCAATATCTATATTTTGTACACGTGACTCTATTAAAATCGTTCACATGGAACGCTCGGTCGAAAGAATTTTTATAATCTTTAAAATTATATGTAATTTGTATTAATTTCAAAAGAAAGCTTCAACGTTTAGATTTCTAAATCACTATTACATATTACGAATATTACGAATTGATCGTTTTGCTACTATTTTATTACTCTGGTAGTTCTAGTAATTTGCACCGTCAGTCGAAAGTTTATAAAAAGGAGTCCGCAAAACTTGAAAAAATGTTTAGTATGAATGCATTATAATAGAAGGATTTTTACTCTGATATTCTTAATACTGATTTCGAATGAGTGATGGAATTAAAAGCGATAGCAAACTTTTGGTCGGTAGTGTACAAACAATGCAAGCGAAATGAAATTTTTCATAGGAAATTTCGAGCATTTACATTGAAATAACTGCGAGCAAGAAATAAAATAAAGCATTTAAAAATTCCGCTGGCAGAAATGAATTAAAAATGCAACGTTTCGCGCTGTGTCGATCACGTTGTTATACGACACAAACCCGTTGTGTGAAATGTAATTAAAGAATGGCATAAAATTCGGCAGAAATAATGCTGATAAAATATCCGTGTATATATTAAAGTAGACACTGCCTGTTGCGTAGAAACGTCGATTTGTAATTTTAATTTCAAAGGAGGATGAAAAAGAAGAAGAGGCGGAGAGAGAATAATAAAAAGCCTCGGAGAATCCTACCACCGAAAAGCAGCCAATCTTCGTATTGATATTGAGATGTTTGCATTAAAATTCCGTGTAACCTGTGTATCGTGCCGGTTTTGTGGTATTTTTATTTGTGTGTAATAATTTTCAAGTCATAGTTATCGCGTCGATCCGCACACCGCCGAAAGACGCAATTTTAAACGCGTTCGTGCATTTCGAAATTAGCGGAGGATCGGTAGCACGCACCGGCGACGCGTCGAGAATGAGAAAGACGTCGAATAGCGCGAAACGAAAGAGGATGGGAGAAGAAAGAGCACAACATTCTTCCTTACGTTTACTGCTATTATACTGATACACATCGTTAGTGTACCTCGAGCCTGGCTCACGCGACCTTACCAAATTATAGCCAAAAATTTGGACCTTCCAATTGTTCTTCGTTAAAAGAGAAAAACGAAAGAAAGGAATGGAATAACGAGGAAAAAATTTTAAACAGGTTGTAGTCCTCGTTACACAAACCTAAGCAAATTCAATGGAAGAAACGAGACACGAGTGGTGCATATTTCGAGAAATATCCTTTGATATAAACCAAGACAAGTTCAACGGCCGATCCTTTGTAGAGCAAAACGCGTCTTAACGAGCGTACAAAAATACTCGCAGACCTTCGGCGGAGGAAAGATCGTACGAGTGTACAACGACGTTTAATGAATGGGGAAAAAATATCTGACGCATCACGCACCATTCAGTAGCGTGAACATCCTGTAGGAAAACTAGTTTCAGTGAGCGTAAGAAAAGAAAGCAAAAATGAAAAGGAGAAAGGGAAAATAAAGGAGTAAAAAGGAACGAGAACACGAAAGAAGGAAGGGGTCCAGAGTGAAGTAATTGATGCCAAGATTAATCCCACCTCGGCCTCCTCTAGCCTTCCTCGAAGCACCATAATTAACCACTTAAGCGATTACGACGGATCCCGACGTAATATTTTGCACGTTCCCCCCTACGTTCCACGTCCGTCCATCGCGGGTGCAACGAATTCTGATCCGGCCGCGTTATTTGCACGTAATTGTACGTCACAGAAAGTGATTTTCGTGTCGTGCCACAAGGCTCGCCGCGCGTCGCTACCGTTCAGACAAGATAAATTACAATAATTTAACACTCCACGGATTTGTTTACACTCGTACGCGACCAACTCTCATTTTCTCTCTTTGTCCGTGCATGGATCTTCGACCACTTTGTTAAGGGGAAAATAAACAGGTATAGTTTTTATGACGACAACAAGTACACGAGGTTTAAAACAATTAGGGTTATCTTTTTAAGAATGTGAAATATATAGGTTCGAACGTTAAGGAAGAAAAAGCCCATGTAACCTCTACTTAACGATCGGAAAAGACGTATTTGCTTAACGTTTGATGTATCACGTATTTCATCGAGCGATAAATTCAATCTGTGCTTTTATTGCAACAATTTATACACCGTTCCAAGTAATTAGACTTTATTACTCGGTAGGGCAACCGCGGCGTGTAAATCAGCACGCGATTAAAATATTATTACGTTCTACGAGGAGAGGCACAATCTCTCTTTTTCTTTTCAAAGCAATATCCGATTTGACAGCGAGTAATTTTCGCGAAAACTATCGCCACGTCGATACATCGGGGCAGTTCAAACCGCCGCCACAATAAATTATCTTTCTTCGGTACAACTGCATTCGCCTGGCGTATAACAAACAAACGATTAACAAGATCTACGATAACTCGTCTTAAAGCGACAAGTGACCATCGATAAAGCCGCGATCAATATAATCGCAGTCTCCTTCGATTACCTCTTATCGCGTCAAGATTATCTGAAACCTCGAACGTCTCCCCGAGCAAATTCAATCGACGGAAAAGAAAAAACTATTTCTTCTAATCATTTGTAATCAACTTGATTTGTCGAGTGATCGAGTTTATAAGAGAACGAAAATTGTACTTGAAGACGTACTTACGAAAATTGAATTTGTACTTACGACTTGGATTTTAGCAGTGTCATTTAATAACTATGAAATGGCAACGACAAATGAAAAAATACTCGACATAATTTTAAACGAGATGAAAATTCTATCTTTTCCTTGTACGAACGATTTGAATTTTGATAATCATGATATCGTAACTATCGAAAGAACACGACGCCCTCCCCAAAAGCAGAAGTATTAGAAAAAGAAAAATTTTAAATATTCAACGACGCGCTTCTTCTAAATCCTTTAATCGCACACTCTAGGTGCCTAGGTTGGATATTAGAGGTAAGTCGTCGGAATCACAGTAACTCGTTAAAGTGTTTTGGCAACACGGTGACAGCGTGTACGGCGTCACACGACATCGATTTGTCAGTGACAAAGTCCAGCCAGGGGGAGGACAGTACCAGGAAAGAGAGAGAGAGAGAGAGGATGTGTGTGTGTCTATGAGAGAAGAGAGAGAGAGAGAGAGAGAGAGAGAGATTCCGGCGCGTTTCATTGTATATACCCGTTGCGCTAACGAGTTACAATTTGTTTCAAACCTGTCGCGAGAATAATAGCGTTCCGTAAACTTCGGTCAATTTCCCCCGGCAAATTGGGATTAACTTTGCCCGCGGTTTCTCGCCGAAAACCCTTTTCGCTTTTAACCAACGCCAATTCGATTTCGCTCATCCTCCGGCCCCACCCTTCACCCCTCGTGTTCGCCTGCCGATTACTTTCTGTTCTTGCGATTACTCTTCCCTCTGGCCGTGTGATGTAACGCGAAATTCGAACAACAAAGAGTGGAGAATATTGTACGTGATAATAAAAGAAACATCAAAAAGTAAAATATTAAAAAATTATCTACTCTATATGGTTAAAAGATTGTTTAGTAGATTGTTTTTTTCTTCTTTTTCCTTCACTCGTTGAATTAAAAATATTTCATTATTATTTCCTAACAATCCGTATCATATGATATTACTTATAATGTAAAAAACACGTGAAACTTCAAATGTTTCAACATACCGTGAAAAATTAAACGATGCCACATAGGGCATTTTGACTAAGGGAAGGTGTACATTATGGTTACATAGAATTGTAGACGATGAAAGGTTTCACTATGAGGGCATGTGAAGAATTTTATGTACATTTCGATTTATTTATCGTAGCTATAGTCGTCGTGATAGTATCCACCGATAGGAAATGTCAACAATTACACGAGGTTTCAAGATCTGAAGTATTTATTTGCAGTTCAATTTAATCGTATTAATATTTGCTATTCTAGTAGCTTTAAAGCTTGAAATGCGCATAAATTGCGGCCAACATCCTTTGTTTCCAACTTGTGAAAATTTCCTTCATTTATTCTTCCTTAAAATATTATACACAGCTATAGAATCGTAACAGTCAAGAGATAAAATAAGAATTTCGATTCCGAATTTCTAGAGAAGCAAATTTCTACAAATCATAGACAGTGTATCAAAACTAAACCTACCGAGAGTTTCGATAGTTATTCGGGACGAGCGAAAATTACGAAGAAGAGGATCGAGGGACGACAAAGTTTCAAACGTGTCGGAACGTTTCTCCCGAGAGTTTCAAACCAAAGGGGAACAAAAGAGAGCGCTGTGTCTGAAATTGGTCGATAAATGGCTTCGAAATTTTCAGTGCGCGATACGAAGCGAGAGCACACGATGTTTATTGCCGTTTCCGCGAACCCGAACGTCATCTTACTCGAAAGCAGCGGAAAGAAAACAGTATCGTATGCCCTTGTAAAAACAGCAACAGAACCGCGGGCTCGAGTTACTCTTTCTCGGAAACGATCGACCTCCGACAAAAAAAACCGCACGTTATCACACGAAACTCTTACGTTTCGGTAATTCGCTAGGTACAAGAACGAGTTCGTAAACGCAACGCAACTCTCTGCCATAAAAACTATGAATGAAAGGACGACGCGCACGGTTAGGATACATCGACAGATAAAGAAACTTGAGAAACCGACTCGCGAGATTCATTCATGCGTTTCGACGCACGTGTCATGTATGTAATTCGGAACATCCATCCAAGAAACGACATATTTTATTCTCTTTATGGATAAAGTCACGTCCGTTTAATCTGTCGGCTGAATTCTTTTCTTAACGCTGCGCTCTTCCTCTTTTATGTACCAAATATTTTCAGATTACTGTCGAAGTGTAAAGCGATGCGTGTACGTATATCACGTGAAATTAATGCTGCTTTGAAAGAGTATAAATTATGGACAAAGTATTATTAATCTCTCCAACACTTCCAAAATGTTTATTATTTTTTATATTTGCAAGAACGTATTCGTCGAGTTTGATTTTTTATATATCTCTCTGTTGTTATTACCATTCATGACAATGAACGATAATCGAAATAAAATTTATGGAACTTCAACGCTTATGTCTTTATACGGCTCTTCGCTGTTTATTGAAAAATCCCGTCAGAGTTTGGGTGTCGCGAAATTTCTCGCGTCGAACGCGTGCAGATGATGCGTGCGTGCGCGTTGTTTCCGCTGGGAGCGCGCCAAAACGGAAATGAGAAATACACGCGCGTTTTCGTTTTTAGTCTACAATAAACGATAATACGTAGCAGGCTCGTTAATCTCGTTCAACGATCGGAACACGACTAGATTGTTAATCGCCTAGCTAGAGTTTAGAGAAACGGCGCGGCAAGAATGCTTTTCCGACAATTTCAGCCGTCTGTTACGGCGGCGGGACCAGACTAAAGGCGTCTAAATTATCATTAGGACGTAAAAGCGATTTGCCACAAGTAGATTACGTTACCAGATCGTAAGATAACCACCTACAATGACGTTAATTTATATGAATCAGGGCCCTGCCCCTGCGACACGCATAAAATATCATAACGCGTTATCAGATTTCATAGGCGAGTGAAACTGGGCGCGATAAACGTCCGACGGGACGAATAACGTCCGACGACATTCGACCGTGTCGTATTGTCGATCAATCTTCCTTTGTTTCTAATTCGTTCTTCGTGACTTCGTGACAATTCTCCATTTTTGTACATGCAACATGTGTACGCAACGATTTGATAGATTAAATTACATGTTAAATTGTACGGCGTTATGTGTATGTATATAATATAGCGAATGTATTCATCCAGTAAATTTCATTCATTTACAGTTCAACGTATGCATATACTAATTTAAAGTAAATTACAGCATTTACAATGAGATTTAAACGTTTGTTAGTAGAAACAGAATATATAGATTTATTAGAAATAATAGTCACTTTATATTTGCCAACTTCTGTCTCTGTTTCACATTGACTAAATTTTCTTAACCGATTTGACGACTCGATCAAATCGCGACTAAAAGTCAGTGCGTATATTCTTTACACTTTTCTCTCGCCGTGACATCTACGATTTGTAATCTCCTACTTCTCTAACAACGAGTAGCTGCGTTTATCCTAAACTTCGCTCGTTAAAAGTTACACGGAAAACGCTTAGTCACGATACGATTTAAAAAGTTATCATAGCGTTCTTGTATCACGATCCGGTATCTCGTATCGCTGAATATTTATCTGATACTAGCGCGAGACAATTATAACGGAAGGGGAAGATGATCGTCGTAGTTCCTTAGCGTAGACAACAAGAAAGTAAGATATAATAAATAAGACTCACCGAAAACGGGGCTGAGGTCGGATCTCGCTGACGTCTTGCCCGTCGTCGCGTAACTTCCACCGGCGAGCGAGCCCTTTTCCTGTAAACACACGCATGCACTTAATGGCGACGTCCTTATGCTGTCACGATCGAGTGGGTGGATCAAAGAAGAAGATACGTTGCACACGACGATCAAACGGAAAGAGAGAGAGAGAGAGGGGGGAGGGAAGAATAACACGTTGTGTTATGCACAGGTAAAACTCTATCGTAACGACAACACGATATCTGTTGTACGATAAAGTAGAAGAAAAAAAGAGGGAGAATTTTTGAATCTCATCGACACGCACCTCAGACTCCGTGAGGTCGATGAGGGAACTTTTCTCCTCCGTGAGGTTCTCGGAGGACCTCTTCTCGTCCTCGCCCTCATCCTTGAAGACCTTGACCTCGTCTTCGCTGCCGAGATCGTCGCCGCCGCCGCTGCTGCTCACGTGCGGCATTATTGCTGGCCGAGCGACGGCCACCGTCTTTCCTGTCTTCGTCGTTCGGCGACTTAACACAAGAGGTGTGTCCGCCTCG
>NT_176945.1:771632-772997 GCF_000188095.3 Bombus impatiens
CAGCCGATACGGCCGACGCGGGAATTTCGAAAGCCGGTCCTCGACGTGCCGGCTGCGAATCGTTCAACACACGACGTTCAGAATAGCACACTAAGCGACGAGCGAACAACAAGCGGAAACAAAACTCGACGAGAAGACGGTGGTCCGAGAGAGGAGAAGACGACGCACAGCGACAGGCAGATTCTTCTCTCTTCTCAACAAGGCTGCTACAATCCGTCGGAACGGCGCTGCGCTGCCTCTCTTTCTATCACGGACTGCGTGCTCCTCTGTCACGCGCGCACGAGACTACGCGGCGAAAGAACGCCACCGACGCGACAGACACTTCCTCCCTTCGGTACTTCTCTGTGTCACTAGTGCCGCACAACAACGAACAATACGATACGAATGACGCAAGGACGACAGCACAGAGCACACAGAGAACGGTTCACCGTCACCGTCACCTTAGCCTCCACCACCGTCGCCACCGTCGTCGACGGAGGAGGTTAGGCTTCTATATATTTGAACGCACACTTTTCTTTTCTTTTGCTTGATTTTTGCTTTCCTTTTTTCCCCTTCGACGTGAGGGGCACAAAACGAGAACGTAGCACCGTAAGTATAAAAAAAAGAACGCCGCCGTGAGACGAGATCGGAACACGACTAAAAACGCACCACCAGTCAAAACACAAAGACGCGAGGATACGGTAGTAATCTCGATGAAACGAATATCACCGATGATCATCGACGAGACACGCAAAAGAGAGAGAGAAAGAGATGTATATCACCGTGAACGACAAACGCGGGCCGGCAACGAGCCGAAGGTTTAACGGCCGACGCGCGTTTACTCGCGTATTAACCGAAACGTAATCTCGGCGAAGATACGAGGACCGCGTGGGAAGGCCGGCGCACACAAGGGAGGAGAGAAGGAGGTGCGATATACACACGGCCGGTGGAAACGAGGGGACAAGGAAGAGGTAACGATGGAACGTGTGTGATGTAGGTTGAGTCGTGTGTAGAGTGGTCCCTGGACCCCGTGGTGTGTGTCGTATTTAGCGCGCGCGCTGCCAGCAACTTTCCGTGCGTTGTCGTCGTGTACGTATACGTGTTGTAGGTTTTTCCTCTCTTTTTCTTTCGTTTATTGCGTGCACCAGGCGCATAGTCCGCGCGCCACGTATCCGCACGATGGTGGCCACGATGCTTTAGCGAGCGCGCGATCCTGCTGCTGCTCTTGCTTCGATTCCGTATGCAGGTAAGTACGAAGAACACGCGCGACGACGAGTACGGCACCACGACGACGGTGACGACGTTGCTGCTGTTCTTGCTGTTGTTGTTGACGGTGCACGCGCCGGACGGCCATCGTGCCCGTGGTTAGGTCCCGAGGTGCGTGTT
>NT_176945.1:774096-798219 GCF_000188095.3 Bombus impatiens
TGCTGCCGCCGCCACCACCACCGCTGCTGCTGCTGCTCCCACCGCCAGTGCCACCACCGCCACCACCGCTACTGTAACTCCTGCGTGCCGTTTTCGTCGTGCGAGAGGACCAGCTACGATCCTCCTATCTCCCCACCTACCACACGCAAAGACTTATATTCTAACAAACAATAAGCAAAACGTTTACCTTCTATTAAGTTCCACTTACGGCCGTCCGATTTGTCGTCGAGCTTTTTTCTCCTATTCGTACTATGCCACCTCTTTTCACCGACGGGTAGTTTGCCGTTGTTTTTTAATGGACATACGATCCGTTGGTTTCCTCTTCTATTTAATTATTAAGGTTTTATTATCGACTATGTAAACACGAATTCCGATCGTATCTACGAAGAATTTCTTGTTGCTTAATTAATCTGGAAGAAAAAGAAACGCACATTGATATGCCGCATGAGCCAGTACTACCAATTTTGAAAACCGTAATTTATTATAATTGAAGACGAATATAAGCGAGTTTCCGATACTGTCGATGGTGAATGACTTTACGCGAGGTGCAAATTCTCCTACGTTATTCGAAATCTTTCCTCCGGTCGGGGAAACTCGTTTGTGAATTTTTCTCCGATCCCGGTTGCGCGTTTCAAAGTCAACCCTATAAATTATGCGTCCTGTTAAAGTAATCTTTTTATTCTGTTCGGTGACGCCTCTTTCTCCTTTCTTTCTCTTTCGAGGCGAGCGTGGAATTTCAAGAAACGATTCCACGCGTAATGTCGTTTTTCGTGAAAATAAAAGTGTGGCGTCAAAGCAGTCGCGAAATACGTCCAGTTCTGTTACAACCGTTAAGGCAGGTGCACGTTTGATTTCTTTACAGCCGCGGGTGAACGACAATTTATGGTAATGTATGCGCTGGCCACTGTCCTATCCGATTTCCGTATTTAATTAAAATCTGAACGAATACACGGGTCCCCTTATTAGCCGCTAACAAAGCTGATTTTCGTATCATCTCTAGGAATGACAAAGAGAACGAGTCACATGAGTGCGTGTGATCGTTTGCGTACGATCCGCTGGCATTCGCCTTATATCGAAATAAGCGAGATAAATTTCAGACAGATTGAATGACGTGTCCTCGGTTTAATCACCTGTACGAACAATACAACACATTATATTCCGTTGAAATAACGCGTTCGTTCGATCGTACTTCATTATTTGCACGCAAACATTATACCCGTATTAATAACCTCAAATGTCAGAATCACTGCACGTACCTTTGTTAAGAAACCTTCGCGTTAATTATTCCTGGGACAACCAACACGACTCGCGTTCACGTGTGCCTGGATTAACGTTTTTGTAAATTTTCTGCCGGCTACATAAATCTTATCGATAAATTGCAATTATCTTGCCTGCACGAAACTCTTCGGTACTTTCAGGTATATCGCATGAATCACGTTCCGTGCCATACATTCTTGGAAAGTTATAAACTAATTTAGAGGAAAAAGGTAGAAAAATGGAAAAAAGCGACATTGAAGAAAAGGGGAAGGAAAGAAGACTTACTAAATTTCGAATATCCAGAATATTCCTCGATACGAAGAAATTACAACCTTTCTTTGAAAGCCATTGTTTCCTGCATTTCCCGCCAATTTTGGTAGCACAGCGATCGTACAAGTATTTGATTGGTTGGTTGACAATGTTGTAAGTACTACATATCTGTCGGCGTGATCTGTAACGTTTTGAAAGCAATTTATTAATATTCTCGTCGAAATAATGAATTGTATTTGAAAAATATATACGACGATAAATTTATCGCATTACCATATACGTTGGATTACTGATGAGGGTGACAGGTATGGTATCAAACATACATTCATTAAAATCCTATTTAATTTTCGTTTCAATTGAAATATAATGAGGAATCTGCATGCTATCATAAATGTAATTATTTGTAAAATGTAATTGCATAAATTGCGTTTGTTGTTCGTAAAATTATTCGTGACTGTAGTAACTTGAGAATTATTGAGGATAGCACGAAAATTTAAGCAAATACGATAAAGATTGAATAGATAACAAAACATCTTGAATTATACAATAACTAAAAGGCTGCTATTTGAAATATGTTACATATTTTAAGGTATAAATTTAATAAACATGCTTACCTACAACTTACAACATTCGATGATCCTGCTAAGAAACGATCAACGTGCCATGACACTTTCGTACGTTACAACTTTGAAAATCTAAAATAGTATCGCAGAGACATCTATGCTCAGATCAATATCTAATGAAATCTTCGCTAGGTTACGTCGATAACACTATTCCTCTACTATACCGACCTTTAGCAATGCGTATCTGTAATTCAGAGCTAAACTGATACAACTCAATCCACCGACGAGGTACTTTTTTTTTGTTATTTTTCAACACAGCACAATTATTGTAATTATCACACATAGATTTTTGCAATATCTTAATCCGGCTGCTATCACTTTCAATAATTAAAGGTATACGAATAACAGTCAGATAAAGATAAAAAATAACAAAACCTCTCACTGAGTGTTACATATTTAGAGATAAGTAGAAACGTAATTAATACCTCTCTTTTTTTCTAGTGATTTCAAAGTTCCAATAGAGGTTATACGCCATACTTCTACCTATTATTTGATTAAATCTGGGTAAGTTTTCACGTAATATTCATCTTCTAAATATTTTTTTGCAATTAAGCAAAATCATCATAAATTAAAGATATTTCCATAGGATACGTAATAAATAAATATATATATATATATCATAGAGTTCATCGATATTTTAATAAAAACATAAGAAAAAGGTATACATATATATTTCTTCACTGGTTAGCAATCTTCCTCTGTCCCGTTTGAGTTCGTGCATTATAAGGTACTGAAAACTTTCTCATGGCAGACGGATAATAAGGTACCCTTAATTGCAACAACACTTCCTCCAACAGCGCTTTTAATTCCACGTTATCGTCCCCGTTGTTATTTTCACGCCTGCTGGGAAAACAGCGTTTTCTTTAAGCCAGCCGCAACTTTGGGTCGTTATGGATGAAATTATTAATTAAAGCGTAAAATGATGGTGATCGAGCGAACTTTTACTCGTTCGTCGCACGACAAGTTGCTCACCTTTCGGTGTCGCGCGAGTTTCCCAAGGCGAGCAGAAACAACGCCTCCCTCAGCCTCGCTGGCACGCCGAGGGATGATTCATGGAAATAACGTTCGTGATAACAGAACGTAATTTTTGTGGGAATGCCTCGCCTCGAGTCTAGCAGCCTGGCTAACCGAGGATGTAGCCAATTGCGGCGAAAGATTCGATGTGATGTCAGCACTAGTCTTTCTAAATGAGCCACAAACTCGGCCTGCTTCAGCAATTGGCGAATGTGTCCCTGAATTCACGCAATATTCATTCTTATACGGGTAGTCGCACACTTTAATTAATTTAATTAACTTCTAATTAAATTGGATATTCAATTAGAAACGAAGACTACAGGGAAAGATCATGATGACCTATATTTTCCTCCCTTGGTAGCACAGTTTAAAATTTAATGCCCTGTCTGCCACTAATATATTAGTAGAACTGTCTTTTTAAGGGACTTTGGAATTAAATGTACGATTCTATCACTTTCCAAATTAGTTCAAAGGTATGAGACGTTTATGTAAATTCATACCTCTTTGAGCATTACTAAAGGAATCGAGACTGAATAGTTTATTTTATTTACTAGATACTATAACATATACTCTGAATTGCATCTTCTACGTATTCTTGCAACTATATAAACATCCGCAATTTACTCATAACATTGATGGTACTATATATATTCTATTTAAGAAATACTCAGTGAATATACGATTTATTTTCAAAAGACACGTATCTTTGAACCTGACAGGTTATTTTCTATTTCAACGACGATATATCGAAGTACTTCCCTTTAGTTTGTCAAGAAGCGTAAAAATTAGAAAATCAACGAAAGTAAGCTTATTATATTTGTCCCATTTGATTTTCAGATGTAATCATCGATCGTCAATGTACTAGTGATTCGTTGCTATTTCCGATATTACTATGGAATTATTCGTCCAGCATTCCGCAATACCAAGGAAACGTTTACGTAATGAATATCTAAGGTAGGTGAGTAAGAGTATCGACGGACCGTACCTCTTTCTCGAGGCCTTGGATGTCATTGACCGCGAGGCCGATCATCAGGTTCATCAGGACGATACTAGCGAGCATGACGAAAGCGAGGAACACGACCCTGCTCGTGGCTGGTAGGAAGGAACTCCCATTCTTCTCGTCCGAGAACAGAGCCCCGTACTCGTACTCACCCATCATCATTACCACGGTCTTCACGACGGCCCTCCAGGAATTGCGAAACTGGTCGTTCCCGTGGAACAAAACGGCGAAGCTGAACGCGAATCCGACAATCAGGCAGACGAACGCTAGGAGAACCTGAAAGGAAATAAAAAGCCCCAGATGCACGTTGTTATAATCGCGAAGTAGAGAGGGTGGTAGGGCTGTGCGAAGTAGGGGTAGGCAAGTGGGTCCTGATGGGAGCCATATCACCGACCAGACATTTAGAACCTTGCTTCTTCCTTCTTCCCCCTTTGGCTTTTCATTTCTAACGATATTCGCCGAAGGGAAGAGCCTCGTCGCTCTCTTGTACCTTTCGTTTCGGCTAAATGCAGGATCTTTCGCCATACAGACGGAATTAAAAAAAAAAAAGAAAAAAGAAAAGGAGAAAGAGGAAGCAAAGGAAAAAGATACAAGAAAAAAAGCCTCCCCTGGCACATTAAATCAGGGTTAACGTTGCTCCTGTTGAAACGACTCTCTTCGGTGAAAAACGGTGTTCTTGCGGTGTCGGACGTAGCTGCTTTTTATTCGCGCCCGTTTAACCGCGACTCGACGCGCTTTAACGAGGAAAATTGGGAGTTCTTCCTTCAACGGGGGATTCCTCGTTACTTTTTCCTTTCTCCAAGATCGATCCTGACGAGCGAATAGGGCGAGGAACAGGCGATTATTACACGGCGCACCGGGAATCAAACGCACGTTGGTTGATTACGTCTACTACTGACCTTCAGAATATTCTTCAGCACCGTGGAGAACATGAGCGCGTAATATCCGCACATTGGAAGGCGGCCGATTAACAGCATCATTTGCATCCAGGCAAGCAGGATTGCCAGGCTGATGGAATGCAACATCCATTGAAGGGGCTGTCGAGCATCGTGTAATTCCTTTTCCCCTGATGAAGCCGTAATCTCGCTTCTATAAGCGTTACCCATTGAAATCGTCAGAGATATCGCCGCGCAGGTGAACGATAGCCACGTTTCGTACTGTCTCAGATAATATCTAAAATATATAGATTTTCGGAGTAATTGTAAGAATAAATAAAGTGAAGATGCTGATGAAAAGACGCGACAGATATACAAGATGGACAAGGTGAAAATTATTTTTATTATATCAAATTGTACTGGTACCTTGTGAATCTACGTTTCGAATGAAATGATAAGTTTTACAGGTTTGACGATTACCTAATGATATTAACTGTTGTTGGTTCTCGATACTTACGAACAAGGATGTAGGTACGTATCTGATGTTTATAGGAAATTTACCTACGTTAAAATTCTAAGAGAAATGACGAAGGGACAAACTTAATTTTATTTTGATTCTAGACGAACCTAGGTACCATCAGCACTTGAACGACATTGTGAAGGAAGAGGACACAAGAACAGGAAGAGAGAATCCTCCGCAACAGGCCGCAATCAGTCTCGTATTGCAATATCGTTATGGAATAACCAGACAGGGAAAAGACCAGCAGGGCGTGGACGAAGACGAGACTAAAGAAGAATACTCTCAACTTGGACCACTTCAACCAGAGGAACGTTTCCACCAGCGGATGTTGTAGTATCGTCAATTGTTCCACGTTCGAGGCTGCTGCAATAAGGGACGTAACTACTCCCATTTGCAGCTCTCCTTTTGGCGCTAGCACGTTGAAGTCAATGGTGATCTTGAACAGAAAACAATAAAATACAGAAAACAGTAAAAGGGAGGAACGACATCTTTAGAACGAGTAAATCACGCTGTTTCTATTACCTGGGAATTTTCCACGGAACTTTCAACGGAACTCATTTTAACGCGGGAAGACAGAATATCGTTTAGAAATAAGACTGGTGTTGGTATGTGAGCAAATATGGCATCGATGACAGTAATTCCCGTGTTCGTTTCTGCGCCTAAATTGCCACCGTGATCGATTAGTATTCGAACGCACTCGTGGTGACCTTGGTAAGCTGCTCTATGCAATGGTGTTCGATTGATCTGGATATCAAAGAAAGGAAATGGCACAATTAAGTGATTATTATGTTAAATTTAGCAGATACATAGAAGGTTAAATATGGTAAAGACTCACGTTATCTCGAATGTCGATATCACAAGAAGGTATGCTCTCTAGAAGGATCGAAAGCGCCTCTGGGTTACCCGTGCTGGCAGCGAGATGAAGAGGAGTACTTCCTGTGCCTTTGCATTGATAAAGAGGCCACGCACCACCGTTCAGTAACCTTTTCGTCGCCGAACAACTTCCTAGTGAGGTCGCAGTATGCAATACGGTAGTACCTGTAAGTTTATAGAAAGGACTAATTAGGATCAAACACAACACAGAAGAGACCAGTACACGGTACGTGATAAATGAAATTGAATCAGCTTAATAATTTTCATAATTGACGACCTCTATATAATACCTGTATTAGGATCGATGACGTTGGTCGAAGCTTTCGCTGCTACGAGGATCTCGACGATGTCATTAAATTTGGAAATTTCGTTGAAATCTTCTTTTACGATTGCGGTCCCTGCTAGAAGCAATGGTGTGATTCCTCGTTCGTCTTCCGCGTTCACATCAGCACCAGCTTCCACCAGGATCTTGACTACCGCAGCGTGATTGTTCTTCACAGCTTGGTGCATGGGTGTCCTTCCCCAACACTCTGGTGTAGGTAACTAAAATTCCAATCGATTAGTACTTTCATTTGGAAGATGATAAATAAGCTAGAAACATTTATAAAAATGTATATTTTCACGAACATAAGTAAAGAAACAGAACCTACGCGAAGGTTTGCTTCACTCATTAGATACTATAATACTACAAGTATTATATTTTGGATATTTAAATATTTCTGTTTACATTTGTTGTACAGTTGTACATGTTGTACATTTTTTAAACTCTTAAAATATTTCATAAACATTGCAGTCTACCGATAAATGTATCGAAAAAGCTTTAAAATTGCTAATGAGTAGCACAGTAATGAAATTTTATTTAATTCACGGTACTCACGTTTTGACCAATAAAACACAGGTTCGAAGGAGAACGAGTATTCTTGTAACAAGAATCAACCCCGACTCTATTTTCCGTGGAAGCTCCATGTTCCAACAACCAATTCACCACTTCGCAGTTTCCATGATGCGCCGCGTGAAAAAGCGCACATCTGCCAATTTTGTCCGTGGCATTGATATCAGCTCCATTTTCATACAACAGTTGCAATAATTCAATATTCCCTTGCCAAGCAGCCAACTGAACGATAGTCACGCGCAGTACTCCAACAGGCTGTAAGAATTTTTTATCGAATCTCGTGGTGCAGATCTCTATTGCCGTTCCTATATCGTCGTTTTCGATAGAGGTGATCAATTTTAATTGATCGTCATTGTACGAATTCATTTCGGTTGACAATCTTTTATACACCCTGTTCTATGACCTATGTTTCAATTTCGCGTGTTTGCTTTTCACTAACGTCGAATTAACAGTGGTGCAGATAGATATATATTGCATTAATCAGAGGATGTGGTCAGTTATAAAATCTACGTACCCCATGTGTTTTTATCGCCTGCTTAAAAATATGTTGTCCCGTTATTAACTGACGATAACAACCACTCAGAAGTAGTCCAGTTTTATTTACGTTCTCGACACACCGCAGATATTGGCTCGAGGAAGTGAGCAGCCAAGATCCTCGTGTGTCTACTATTTGGGTATCGGCAGGTATCAAAATGTATACATCGTGTCTTATTTTTTGGTACGATTTTTCGAAAATTGAGTGATACGAATTTCTCTAGAAATGTGTTCGATCAGTATTTTTTCTGTAAAACAATCGGTATTTGTATCTACCTTCATTTTAAACGCTTGAATTCGGAATAGTTTCTTAGAATTTGTAAAGCTCTATTGTTTATAAAACCTATAAAGAACGCGACAAATGACGATGTAATTAATTCTTATACGTATCAAGTACGTAAGTTATGAATTAATGAAATGCTGAATGTACAAGTACAATCAAATTTTAGCGTTATACGTCTTCTTTACGAAATTGTTCGAAATAATGATTTCTATTATATGTTATAACGATCAGTGACGACATATTGGCTTAGTGCGAGTCACGTTGCTGAATTTTGGAAATGAAATATCTCGAATAATTCTATCCCTCTACGAATACAATGTAACCGAAATTAGAGGATCGTGATATCGACAAATATCGATTAACAAAGAAAATCTCTAAAAGGTATAAGTACGGAATGACTCGTAACGAGGATTCGATGCTTTAAAAGAGTAAAGATTGTTTACTTCGTTCAAACCTGTTTCAATGCACGTTAATATCTTTCACCAAGCTCGAACTCGCTCTTTCGTCAACTTACTCCTCTCTCTTCTTATTTCATCGACCACGCTATCCACGGCCTTAGCCCAATTCCTCTTCTCGAGCCTCTGCGTACATACATCCGCTCCATCCTCAACAATCTCGTTCGATTGCATTCCTATTGTTTCTATCCGCCCCGTTATTTACGTATACACGCTAGTATACCGATCGACTCCGACCATCTCTGAATACTCATGAACAGCCCTGTACTTGGCTATGCGTTTTCGATAACGAATCTGTCAACAATGGATAACGGGATCGGTCGGTCAGAAGAGCGATTCATCGGTCGAAGAAGTCGAACCTCTCGAGTAAAGCGACCGTTAGCGGTTACGAGCGCACTTACCTGGTACACGCACACAATCGCGTCGATGACACTCTACTGCCGCCGCAAGTTCAGGTGCACGCACACTCCGTGTACATTCATGTAGAGACACGCATGTGTGTGCGTGAACGTGCGCGTGTGTGCGTGTATGGATACATACACACACACGTGCATAGACGGGATACCAGTTTCGAAGTCGAACCGAGGCGACCTTAACACGGGTTTCTCGCACGCGCACACACATGTACGACCGACGTTAACACACGTTCGTACGCTCAATCAACTAGAGAGAATCGCGTTACCTTGCAGAACGCGCGGGCCCAGTACGCGCTTGACCACGCTGCTGAGTGGAGCCTGTTCGACGCTTCCGTAGTTGTTCCAACAAGAACCAGACCGTTCCATCATGCCCAACTGTCCGAAGTGCGACAAGCCAGTCTATTTCGGTGAGTGCTTGCTTCTTCTTCCAGCGTAATATTCATCGAAAAGTATTTCTCAGCAGATTCTCGCTTTTGTCGAACGTAATCCTATTGTAAATTTTGCGAAACATTCCAAGATACAGATATTTTATACGCTAAATTTTGTGGTGAACACTTTCTACGTTGTGGATTCATCAGACCCCAAACTTTCGCGGTATTCTATACAGCGAGGGGCGGAAAGAGGTTTAAAATTGCTATTTACGTGCTTAAGTATCAATAGCTTCTGCAGTAGACACCTTGTATACTTACTGTATTATATTTACTTAATGATCAAGTTATGTTGTTTCTCGTACTGCTTATCCTTTGTTATCTCTTCTCCGCCATCGTATATACAGAGGAACTGTTCAATTTGTTGCAATTATTGCTTGAATTGAATATTCATATCGCTATCTATATAGAAAGTCTGACGATTACTAAAAGAAAATTACAAGTGTCTGTGTATCGGATTTCGAATAGAATTAAGTTTCAGTGTGTAAAACCGCAATATTCATAAATATACTCGCAATCTGCTTAGTATTCAAAATAATTTACATCTTTTTTCCGCATACGATGTCACAACGACAGCTTCGTAAGAAACGGATTGTCTAATCGATAATTATAAACGTTGCCCAATTCGCGCAAATCGTTGACGCATAATCCGGCTATAATATATCCCATTCTACACTCACAGTGTCTACGAAATTGCTCGCCTATGTACGATTGCGTACATCCTGCTGCAGGAAATTCGCGTCACGAGTGCTACGCTATCCACGCAATAGTGTGCGTGAAATGACGACAGGAATGATATCATTGTACGTCCTCGCGATTCACCTTGACAAATATTATGTCAACCTCGTTCCGTTGTGTACGAGTAAATACGCAATGGGAATTTCGAGTAATACGAGTTACTAGGAAGAAAATTTTATGCAATGAAATGCGAATATCATACGTTCGCCTGTGTGTCGTCAGTCGTGTCGTCGATGTGCATAGCAGGTTTTCAAACGTAATACATCGTACGATCCTTTGAATCATTTTGAGTCTTAAAAGACTAATAGAGAGAGACAGAGAGAGAGAGAGAGAGAGAGAGAGAGAGAAAGTTGGTGTATATTGATCTATATGAGATCGTTGCTAAATACTGATTTATATAATTTGGAACATATGTACTTTGATCCACGATAATATGATAATGATCGGTTATCAAGAACATACATATATTTTCATCGTAATGGCTATCATTGGAAGAACCTGAAGTTATGAGTTGTCCTCGATATTTATGATAATGCCTCATTCATTAGTATTATCTACAGAATTATTACGATACTAACGCACGCTGTTGTCACTGTCGTCGAGGTAATCTTCTGTCGCGAATATCGCGCAAAACGTTTTGTTGGAATTCACTTTGGTAGTATAATATACGTACAAGCAATGCTCATTTTTATTCTGGAATGTTCGACAATTCTTTCCACCATCGCTCTACTATTCGTTGCCATTATCTAAATTCCAACTCTAAGATCAGCTTATAATTTTCTATTAACCATCGACTTATACCACGCGTTCGATAATTTTTCGATAGCCATTCGTCACGATTGTCGAACATTTTCAAAATTCTGTCTCTCGAACCAACTCGTACACACGTTCCCGTTAGTCGACAAATTCCAGCTATCGAAATTACCATCGCTACGTTTAACGTTCTAAAGTCCACGCGATTAGCCTCAAAGCCACAGTAGAATCTTCTTCAAATTTTCCACGATAATTCACCCACATTTCCACTATTGTCGGACTCAAAACAAACCAATTCAAACATACGACGACAAATGAACACCCACGACGACAGTGGCGTTCGACCTTGAGGCGCTCGATTCCGCTTATCGCGGTCGTTTTTCGCGAGGGGTCCTCGCGTTCAGCGAACCTCGTCGCGATAACCTTATCGTCGTCCAATCGGCAGGCTCGCGCTTCCCCTTGGACGCTTAGATAAACGTTGCACCGTGGTGGCTGCAGAACGATAGCTCGCTTTCGTTCCCTTCGGGCGGCCGATGTTGCTCGCGCCAGCTCGCGCGCTCGCCCAGAGCCATCGTATTCAGAGAGGTAGGCTTTTAATTGCACGCTTCCTCTTTCGAGCGGCCTTTTAGACGGCCCCGTTAAAGCACTATTAGCGCTGAAAGCGGATTTTTTTGAATACAGGAGAGCCGCTGCCGACGGCTACGTATATGGGCTTTCAGATCGGGCCAAGTAGGCGTACGAGGAATGGATGCCGTGGCAACGGGCGAATTAGAGGGACGACACTCTTTTTCCGTGTATCGCGGGAGGAAGAGGATGATAGTTTCAAAGGGGTTCAGAGAAAGAGAAAGAGAGAGGGTCATTGGCCTCCAAATCGAAGACTCGCGAACACGTTTTTAGCTTGTCACCGCAGGCCCACGACCGGCTGCTAGGATTTGCGCGAGAAACACCGTTTAGTGGACTCGTCGAGAGATTACGCTTCTCTTTAATTAGTAGCTGCTTCAGCGAACGAGCCACTCAGCTTGGAATTTTGACAACTTCTTGGTTCTCGGCTCTTGATTAACTGTGAATTTATGCGAGTGTATCGCTGTCGAGGGATTTAAAGGGCGAATTTCGACATTATGGCTGTGTCTTGGAGGACGAGGATGAGGATTTTCCGAGTATCGTATGGATTTCGTGGTGTGTTCAATCGTAGGAAAAGATTTTTAAGAAGTTTCGCCAACGATCGTTCGCGTTACGACGATCGATGTTGGTTCGTGAGAAAGATATAAAGGATTGCATATCTATCCAAGCAATTGGTAACGTGCTAATTATTTTAGCAAATAGAACGTCCATCACTAGCTAGCTATTGACCCGAGAAATGCAAGATTTACGTTCCCCGCTCGATATCCATCGCGATATCTTCGCAACGAGTCGACCTCGACCGCTCCATAAATTATTGCTAAATACGAATATGTACATCTACGATTTTACAAACACCAAGCAACTTCCAATAAATCAATGATTAAATTCTTAACCTCAACCTTACATAACGAGCTCGCCAAAGAGTGCTCGTACTTTAAACCTGTTCCAAACGCCTTACGCTTTTTAAGTTTAAAATCGCATTTTATTTTAAACTTACAATTAACCATGGGAAAAGGATGTGGACCTTTGAACCGTTGATCTTTGTATTCAATTAATCGCTGACACGCTGCAGCGTGTTACATTCTCGAGCAAAGTAACTTTTGAAGTTTCGGCCTTCTTCCTCTTGATCCGCGTAGGCGGCAAGCGCAGAAAGCGAACTCGCGGTGAAGCCACTCGCAGCTTTCTACTCGCATTTTCTTTGTTTCGAGCGAGCATTCTACGGGCAACGTGCACCCGCAAAAGGTAGAAGCTTTTTTCGAGCCCGGTCGCAACAGAGATCCTTTGAAAAACCAAGATCCGCCTTCAAATAAAACTACATTCGAACGATCTCGTGGCATTTGACAAACGACTCGTGTTATCCTCTGTCGTTTTTCTTTTTACGAATATTTAATGAATCTTCTTAACGAATCGTGGTTCACCCTTTTACGTCGACACATGACTGATTTTCAGGGAATTGCTGACTATTCGACGAACAAAGATTTCCTGGAGTTTCGCCGGATTTTATGAGCCGTTGGTTATTAGGAAAGGTAGAAACGCTGGACATCGGGGTTCTACGAAATGTTATACAATAAGCATCCTTTTTGGTAACTGATGCTTAATGAATCAGCAATGAATGCCGTCACTGTGAAAGTTTTAGGGTTTCAAAGCCTCCTTGTCCCTGAGATATCTTTATTCGATATTTTAAAGTGCCTACGGCTCTCACACGCTACGTAAAAATACGCAAAATACAATAGTAACAATATTAAGACGGTAAAAATAGGAATAAGATTCCGCTACCTACGAATCTTTGAATGTAATTAAGAATATATCCAGAGAAGTACAATTCTACTGTCTTTAGCTTTTCATTCGTTTCAACTGTCATAATAACCCTGTAAAGTTTTCTTTAATTACTCGTCTCTTCATACGCTTTGAATTTGATGTCAAAAGCAAAAATACACAAAGAACGATAAGAAACAGTTCTTTTAGATTTAGAAAGCGATGGACACGAACGGCTTCCGCGCAAAAGTTCTTCGTTAATTCATTTCGTACACGGAAGGATGTCTTAAAGGGAGATTCGTAGACGGTAACAAGCCAGGCAGCCGAACAAAAATTTCGTGGCCCGGGTGAACGCGCGTTCGCGACGAGCGAGCTTGAAAACCGTGGATAGGAGAAGCGGACGAGGAAACCGAGTCACGTTGCATCGAGAGCAACGACAATAAAGTGTCCAGCGGCGAGGAGAGCGACAACGGGACAGGCTTCGGGAAGCAGTATCGAGTAATAATAAGAAGAACAGAGGAGGAAACAGGTTTGGAGAAGAATAGCCGGATCGTGGTGGTGAAGAACGACGCCGAGAGGAGAGAGGAGGATACGGGCGAAAGGGAGAAGAGAAAGAACGAAAAGAAGGGAATAGCTGCTTCCTTTTCCCTCCTCCCTTCAACCCTCCCGTTTATGATGTCACGGTGGGGGAGGTAGAGTTACTACGACGAGAAGTTTTTCACGGCCTTTCCTGGCGAGTTGGGCGAGGGCGGAGATGATGGAGGCGGCGGATCGGCAGTTTGAAAGACGCAGCAAGAAACGTGGTAGTGGGAAAGAGGATAGGTGTGGGGTGGGTGGGCGGTCTGGGTGGGGTGCAAGAGGTGGAGAATGGTCTACCGAGGAAATAAAGAGAAAGAAGAAAAGAGAAAAGCAGGGAAAGACAGCGGGGGATGATGTTCCAAGCCTATGCAATCAGCAGCCGCCGATTGTTTGGCGCCCGGGCGCAACGATCCGTGCACAGCGCTGTCTGCCTTTTCGCGCTGCCACTGCACACCAGCAATGCTTGACGATTATGCACTCGCTTCTCCGCCGCCAGATAATTAGGAGTTAATTAACTAATGGCCCTTTATGCGTACCCTTCTTGCTCCACAGCCTCTCTTTCCTTCATCCGTGTACCATTCTGCGAGCAAGCTGCCCGTTCCTCCGTCTTTCTCGCTCCTCCTCGCTCCTACTCGCTCCTCGTCCTTCTCCTCCAACGCAACCTTCCCCCTTTTCTCTCGCTCTTTCGCCTCTTCCGCCCCCCTCTCTCTCTCTCTCTCTCTCTCCTCGTCTACATCGCGGCCTGTCCTACCCCCCTCGCACCCTCTTTACGAACCCTCCCGCCCCGTTTGCCTACGTTGGTTCCCGACGTTTGCCTACGTTGGTTCCCGACGTCGACCCCTTTAGACCCGTTCCCGTGTCTCTCCGCTCCTCGTCATTTTCCAATTCCCCTCGCTGGCACCACCGTCCTTTGTGCTCCTCCTTAGACGCGGAGGAACGTTTGAATGCCAACCACCGGGCCGCCACCGGTCCGTGGCTTTTTTGTCTTCCCCGCGAGGTTTGATATGTCGTAATGGTATGACGCAGCGCGGTGCACCCAAGGAAAAAAAGGCTACACTCGCTCCTCTGATTTCGCGGCCTTTTGTCAACCGAGATCCGAACCGCGTACGAGCGTCAAACAAACGCAAGAACCACACCAGCCTGATAGAAAATGCACGCTGCTTTCTTTATCCGTGTTTCGAGAGGTTCGGCTAACGCGATACTTCGTCGTTACAAGGTATTGTTGATGCTACCAGTCAGCTTCATCCTTGTTACGTTCGCTCGTGTTCGTCTGGATACTGGGTCGCCACGCAACCGTACGCATGATCGACGCGATCGTTGAAAGCTGCACATTTCGGAAAGAAAATCGTGCTACTCGAAGTCTTTCTCAATCCTGTCGGCCCCCGATAATAAACGTATTTCCTCCTCTTCTTTCTCTCGGCTCGTGGGATCGACGCTCTTTTCGATTAATCAGCCGCGTTTCTGCGCGATGACGCGCGACAAAAGCGCTCGGCCGTGTCGCTGGCTCCTTGTTTGCGTCGTCGACATCACCTTTAGCCATTAGTCGCGCGACGTCGCCCCTTGCACTCCAAGAGAAATCCCGGAAAGGCGTATAATTCGCGCGTACTCGCTCGCACGTGGGAATTCGTCGCGCGACAATGCAGCGCGGATATTTTGTAAAGCGGCGTGGCTGTCGCGCTTTATCATGGCGAAGGCGCACAGGACGCCTCGAGTTCGCGCCTTCGCTGAATGGAACGCGTTCACCGAACGTCTCCGCCGGGAATTAGCCATTCAATTTTATAATTACGAAATTGCTAATGGAGCAGTCGGCGGCGAAGCTCGCGACGACTCGGGTCCCGCCTGGGGATAATTCTGTGTTCCGATCGTCGAGGGAAAGCGCGTTAGCGGATTCCAAACGGAGCGTGCAGCTTATTGTACGTTTGGATCGATCGTGCCTCTTCTAGATGACGCGCTCGTGAAGTTACTCGACGCTTTCGCTTCTGAGTGAATGGTTGATAATGAGGATTTTGAAGGTTTCTCGAAGGTTTCCTTCGCATTCAGAAATACTTTGAATATTTCTCGGTTTCGTTTGATTCGTAGGTTTATAGAATGTTTTTGTTTCTCAGTCTATGCCACTTTCATACAATGATATAATAATAGGACGTTTAAAGAATACGTGCTTTGATAACAGAAACTTTACTGTACGCTAAAAATTATGTGGCAACCTTCAGGTTGCTTTGATAATCGCTCGAAACTTTGAAATTTTTCCACAAGCCATTCGACACACTGCCACTCTTATACAAATCTTTCACAACATTGAAATTACTTCACAACGTACCTGTTTGATAATTTGAAATTTTGCAAGTTGTGGAACTATCTTATCTTAGAAATTCTCGCGTGTTAAGAATTTTTCCAATGTCCAATCTTTTAAATTTAGAAATAAGAATTCCTTTGAAATGCTTCGAAACTAAAAACGTTGACATACGAAATAATTTCAAACGTTCCACGTATAATACGAATATCGTAAATGTTTGAGATTTTGCATTACGCAACGATGGATCGGTGGTAAGCGGCAATTCCGCGACACGTGGTGCGACAATCGTTATCCAATTCCGCCGCTTATTATTATGCAATGCCACGCGTTTGCCGACAATCACCACCGTTTGCACCGGTTTACTTATTGTCAGTCAAGGGGTTGATAAAACTTCGTTCAGGCTTCTTTATCGGGAACGCAGCCGTACATGGCTTTAGCAAAGTGGATTGAGGCCAAGCGAATAGACCTGATCGAACGTAATTATTTCCCCGTTTTCATTTCACCCGGTGAATCATTCGTGGATCGGTGACATCGAAAGCGGACAATCGACTTATACGGCACGAAACGTGAATATCAAATTAAACGAAGCTTATACGAACGCGATTTTTCTGTTTGTTACAGCTGAAAGGAAAACCTCGTTGGGAAAGGACTGGCATGGTTCCTGCTTACGATGCGAAAAGTGTAATAAAACTTTGACACCTGGTAGTCATTCGGAACACGAAGGCAAACCTTACTGTAATCATCCGTGTTATTCTGCTCTGTTTGGTCCTGGAGGTGAGTGACGAGTGAACATTCGATGGAAGAATTTGTGTTTACTCAGAACTACTGGAAGTCTTATTCGATTTATTTGTTGGACTCATTCTGCTTTGAATTTTGTGAATTCTATTCTCTTTTGGTAGATTCGATTTATACGTGAACGTCGATGGATGTTCTAAAATTCATGGTTTCCATAATGGTCATTAAAAAGTAATTTTTTAATTTCCTTCTATTTTTTTATACCTTGACTGTTCTGTATCGATTTCTTAGAATCGCGTTAACACAATTTGTTTAACGTCGCAGCTCTTGGTACAATTTGCATTTCGATGATTTAAAACTCGATGGATGATGGTGATCTTAATTTCAAATGGTATTTCTTAGTACTCATAGAGAATTATACGTGAATCTGTTTAAGATAATTCAATGAAATTAAAGGATTTTTATTGTTCCTTTCTTTTACTTGCTGCAATCTTGATGGACTCTGCTGAAACATTTATTCTTGCGCATTGCAGGTTTCGGTCGAGGCGGCGCCGAGAGTTACATTTACAAAAAGTGAAAAACCCGAGGACTTCATGACGATGTAATACATAATGTTAATCTAATCGCGTTACCTGTACCGTAGTAATTATATTTAATGGATAATGAACACTTAGATTGCCTAAGCGTGAATTATGTACAATATTTTCGTAACGATTACGAAATGCGTGGTTGCAAAGTATGGTATACTTAAGATAATTAATTTTTTATAAGGTTGTATATTGCATAATGTATATCTGTTTACTACATACGTAGTTATAAAGTGAAATAAAACTTTAACAATGCCAGTTTAAAATCCAATGTAATGAAACTTGTATCTACGTTTTTCATAATGGGTAAGGAAGATATCTGTATCACCTTTCGATGATCCGTTACCTGTTATATCGACGAGTAGCTAGGCAGGTCTGACATGCAGAGTTCATATCTACCCCATAATGGTGCTTTCAGAAAGTAGTCAAATTAAGGTAGGTGGCAGCTAGTGCTTCGTGCATGCTTTGCATAATTGATCGGGTTATTTTAATTCATTGTAACATCTGAACTATTCTTCAATATTCTAAAATTCTTTCACTAACCTTCTTAGTCACTATAATATGATATAAAACGAAATTTTGTAGAAGAATTTTGCTTTTGCTTTTGCTTTTTAATTTTATTACTGTAGGTAGGAAAAATATCCTTTAATTGCAGAGAAACAGTTGCAACAAAATTTTATATGCTTATTGTCGTTTAATAAAAGTTTCTTTATTCGCTAGAAGACAACACGAGACGAATTTCATATAAACCTCATATTTATTTAAAAAGGATGTACAGAGTTTTGTTTGCAAGTATCAACAGCGAGACTCGGCAAGAGCGGCGCACAGAACAAGAATATCACACGGGACGAAATGACAGCGAAATGAAGGGGAAAAAAATAAAATAATAAAGAAAAGAGATAAAACTGCTTGTTATTCGGATAAAAAGTCCGGGACGCAGCATCCAAACTGAAATCTCGATTTCACAAGTATTTTGCTATTGAGGGTACATCCTCTTCGTTTGAACGCTGCGCGAAAATGATTCTTCTCGTGACGCAACGGTTTTCTTTTCTCTTATTTTTTATTGTTCCTCTTCTATTTACGATTCGACGTTAACATATCGTGTGCTTTCCTCTTTCTACATCTTCCATTTTTTTTTTTGTTTTCTAAAACGCTTCCATTCGATGGAAGCTGCTCTTTTGAAACGTTACCGCGATATTGCTCTATCCCTCTTTCTCTCTCTCTCTCATTCGACGGATTTCTTTGGCAAAACTTATTACACATAGGTCGTCGATACTAATTAATAAATAGTAAAAGGCATTAAATAATCGTATAATAATAGTGATGATAATAGTATAATAATAATAATTAGAATAATAATAATAATAATAATAATAATAAATCATGAGAATAATGGGGGAAAAAAGTAGCGATAATAGCAGATAGAATAAAAAATAATAATAATAAAAAAGAAAATTCATAATCATCTCATCGTTACAATAATAATAATAGGTTAACAATGTCAAGTCCGCATTAATCAATTATAATCCCGACAAATTATAAAAATCGCAATAAATGTCAGATCAAATTCACCTGGCCGATCTTCGACCCTGCGATTGTGTGCTGTGTACAGGAAGTATCTTTAAAACGCTAGACGTGAAACGAGGATAAACGAAAGAAAGCTTGTTTCACTCTGTTGGCAGGCATATCGCAATTTATGAAACAATGTAATACTCGAATTTGTTGCAGCCTCGAAACACTAACGGCATCGCAATTTCTTTCTCCTTCTCTCTTTCCATCTCGTTCTATTTCTCTTTCACCTTCACTTCGACTTGCCGATTTCGATACCCATGGTTCTTCCTGTACACGATTTTAGGACACGAAACGCTACGATACGACAATTTATAAATAGCAATTATTCAGCAATCAGAGATCGTATTTACAGATCCTCCATCCTTATGACAAACGCGGCGGAACATAAACTCACAGGCGTGCTGTACACCTAAAAAACGCAAGTAGCAAGGAAAGAAGAAATATCGATTTTTGAAATCACGGTGGATTTGTCATTTTTTACCTTTAGTTTGGACGATCGACAGAATAAAGTGACCAAGTCGAACGAGATAAATCGAATAAGTTGTTCGTCCGACGCTCGGATCGATGAACGATCTGACAATTGGTTGCGAGCACGCTTGGGATCGACATTGCCATTTCGATCGTTTCGTCACGATTTTATAAACTGTATACGTATAACGACACCACGCGAACATAAAAGTAACGATGGAAAAGGTGAAAGACCGTACGAATCGTTTCTTAAATGTTAATAAATATATCGTAATAAAATGGAATTTAAAAAATGTTGATAAAAAATAATAAATATAACAAGAAATTCCGAAGTTATCGAATTCGTATCGTTCGTGCGAAATACACTCGAGAAATTCTAATTCGTCAATTATGAGATAACTGTGAGGCGAACAGAATTGTGCTATGAAACCAATTTCATGGTGGATTTCTCAAGCGAAACGCTACATTTTAATTAACGATCACCTCTATATATTCGGATAACATTTTTATGCGAATAATTAAAATATTTTGTCATGTTGATTGCACTACTTCCAATTTCCATGAAATGGAAGGGACAACGTATAATTATCTTCGTAGACGGATAAAAATTGTTTGTATAATCCCGGAATTAAAACGAAGAGAATGTAGAGTATTAAATAAGTAACATTCGAATTATAGCGCGCATCACGTGTGCGCTTCTAAACTTATTGCGCATGCTCGGCCCATATCGTATGCGTGGATCGAAATGCGCTGGAAATGCGCGCGTAAATTTTCTTATTAAGGTTGCGAATTAACATTTTTGCCCGTTAATCATAATGAAATTGCATTGCACGTAACTTCTCATTAAAGTCCGATGGTCAGACGTTAATTACGGTTCCGTGATTGTGCTTTTTCTTCTCTTTTCGAAACGTTCCGCTCGAAGCGATGCCGGAAGCAACTTGATTTCCGTAGTGGTGCGCGAGAATGGTGAAGCCGTTGGACGGAACGCGGGCATAATTGTGATCAACCGGCCGTCACGGAAGTGTCCGTCGTTTAGTTTAGAAAGAAAAAGATTCGTGCCGCGAAAAGAAATTCGTTACACGCACGTGAAAGCCTATGGACGATTTATAATCGACAAAGGATGGCAGTTTCAATCAAGAGGTAACCTTTTCTTTTGCATCCTATTCTTATTAAGCGTTACTCTCGTGGTGGCGAGAAAATCAACCGCGATGACGAGGAACGTTGCACGACTTCGTTTCGCCTTTCACGCTTTCCCGATTTCACGATTTGCATTCCCCTCATTGTTTTGTACATTTACGTCGACCCTGTACGTCGCTCGCAAACTCGCGTATTCGTTTACAATTTACAAGTCGCTTTCGAACCGCCATAAAACTCTGCCTCAGCCACTAGCTACGCGATTCGCACGCATTTCTTGTTTTTCGGCAATCCGTCTGTGGTCTTTGGTTTCTACAAAAAATATATATAATATCCTTAACAGTAATGATCGTTACGTCGATTCCTGATTTAAAAATCTCAATAAACTTATCCGTTATATCTACTATATTACTTATATCGTTTGTTGATAGGGGGTGGGGGAAGGTCGTCGTGCTTATTAGAAGAAAGAACGTGCCGTGTCAGGCAGTGACTTTGTCTGTCTTACACGGTTAATATATATATATATATATCTATATATATATAAATTTTTTCCTTCACTTTATATATATGTACACGTTCTAATGCCGTCGGTAACAAATGTGCCCAACTGCATTCGTGTGACGCGATGATCGTTAACAATGCATTAGATATCTTTGTCGGCAATGCACGGGCACATTTGGAGGGACGACCGATCGCGGGCATTGTGTAGAAATTATACTAGCTGAGGATCGTTAAATTAAACTACCTACGATTATGCGCACTCTACATGAGTACCGATACTGTCGGTAACGCATGCGGGCGAATCTGTTATCCCGACCGCGTAACTAGACAGCATCGTGTTTTAGTGTCGCTGGACCAGACACTCGTCGAGTCGTTGCTGTCCCTTGGGAATCGTAAATAATATCTGTGGTATCGGCATCGAAGCTACAGTTTTTAACTCCATGATGAAGGTTTTGCTAACAACGATTTTTAGCCACAATTATCATCGATCCGATGAATCGTAACAGCGTTCGATGTTTGATCGTTTTGTTTTATTGAGCGCTGTCATACGTTGTAAGCTTATTGTATACGCAAGATGGTTTCTGATGTTTTCGATTATCGTCTATTGTGTTCGTAGTGAATTTTAAAAAGTCTCTATCTCTCTCGCGACGCTCGTATCGATCGATACGAGATCCTCAAGCGTGACACGCGACTCGATCGTGAATAATGTCATATTGCATTGACGTGAACGCGTATCTGGTCACAGTTTGCCCATTTTGCCATACTTCCTCCTGTTTTTAACGGGAATTCGCCATGGTTATCGGGTGTTAACGATTTTATTCGACAATAATGGTTCATAGTTGTTCATTCCTGAACCAGTTAGTTAAAGAGATCATTGCTTAATTTCAGCGTGGTTTCTCGTGATATGGCGTCTAGACTCGTTGGTCGCTCCTCCCACCCCAGGAAAACACTCTGCCTGGAGTCGATCTCCTGTACCATCGTTTAATCAGGCCAAATAAAGATCCGTCGGTGTGGAATTGTGATCCGGCTTGGTGCATGCACTTCCGGTCGGTGAAGCGGCACTCGCACCGCTGCTTGCTCTGGTAGCCGCCAAAGGCGAGCGACTAGCAACGTCCGTGCTGTTCTCTGGCCCTGTGTTGTTACATCCGCCGCCCTGCTGCGAATTGGTGTGGGAAGACGCCAGCGTATCCCCGTTACAGTAGTAGTACGTCGAGTCTGCAAAGTAAGATGTCATTTATTTTCCGATACCATCGAGCCATCTGTCATCAGGGCTTTTACTTTTGCATGCTATGATACTTTGCGTATTATTCTTTGACCAAAATTAATTTCCTCCATGTCACTTTTCGAATTGCAAATATGAATATTATAAATGAGACTGTGGTTAGAGTCATACATATAGAGAAATACATATACCGATAAGAATATACAATGGCTATGAACAGTATTTGCACGCTAGTTAGTCAATTTCGTATGATTAAGTAGCACATTCACATGACTACGAAAATTTGGTTCTATAAAAATGGAATATGTAAACACTTTCTGTAGAAACTGTATACATATGTATACACGTTTGAATGCTCTGTCATATTCACAATGATAGTTCGTCAAAACACGCTTTCATTGTATCCATAGTCTTACTCGGTAAAGATTATAGTTGAGGTTATGTTTAACAACTTCGAGTTAATTCATTTTGGACAAAGAATAGGAACCTAAAATACAACTGGACGTTGTTAGCTCGCACGAAGCGCGAGCGAATTTCCATTCTTCACGGGATAACCATTTTAGGTTAGTTACGAGCGCGACGAAATTGCGAAATAACGTTCTAGAAAGGGGAAAAGTCGAGGTACGCGAAACTTCGATTCTACGGTGTCGAATACGGCGCACGTGTTACGTCACGTACTAGAAACGAACTAGGAACGTATCGCATGTCCGATAAAAAATTGTTTATTATTCCAACCATTCTTATGCACCGAATATGCATAGTCAGGCATTTCACTCAGACTTATATATCGCGATCTACGAAGTGCCAGCAATCGTCCGTTATGAAAGGCGAGCATTGAGTCGTGGCTACTTTGAAACCGGCCTGTCCACGATTCCGCGAGCTTTTTGCAGCCTGATCTTATCCGCGATATCTTGGAACGTAATAAAATAACGGTGGGTTTCTTCAGTTTTAGAAAGTTAGATCCGATTGTGCCAGACCGTTTTTCTTCCATAATGCACGCAAAATATGTATGGCAGGCATTCGCGTAGTTATTCGAATAATCCGTTTCATCGACACCGATATAGCCTGTCAATGAGTTAGTACTTTGACATTTCGTTGACCCTAATCTAATCGGTACTCATACTCACTGTTTACTTACTGAGCAACCCGCTTGTCGCTGCTCCATAACCGTAGCCGCTATATGGTGCGCTCGAGTATTGAGAGTATGCTGCACTGTATGCATAGTCACCACCACCTAAACAAATATCGATTGCAATCACGTTAGACGGTAACTTAAACCCCTATCGACCAAACAAAAAGAATTCTTTATTCTTAACTCTAGTCGTAGGATAAGCGATTTACATTCTCGATTCCATTTGCGTTTCCTCGCTTAGTTCGTAAAGGGGAAAGTATCCAAAGAGTAAATTAACACACGTTGGCAATGATTGGCCATTTATCCGCGTAGTTGTTTAATTTTAACTGCTAGGTCGATAAGTCAGGGCGCTATAAGGGCGAACCCTAACTTACCTTCCGCATGGATACGGACATTTTTGTTTCTTTTTTTACCGTCGATAACGAAAACGAGAGCAAAGGATGAGAGAAAGTGGTTTATGTTCGGTACTCACCGGTGGCGTAGTGTCCGAAACTGGGAAGCATCGTTGAGTAGGGCGGTATCGCAGATGCTACCTGGGGTTGAGAAACTGGCGGCTGCAAGACCGTCAGTCCGGGATCCCCTCCGGGGGTGTT
>NT_176945.1:798803-801562 GCF_000188095.3 Bombus impatiens
CCGGGGGTGTTGGGGGCCGCGGGGGTGGCGTTTGTCTCGTTCTGCAACGAAATCGGAGGACTCTGCTCGCCCCCGCCGGCCCCCACCCCTACATACGACACTGCGACGGTACTGCTCTCTGCTATGGCCATGCACAACACAACACGACATTCGAGTCAAGCACTAGCTAACGATCAGCGCCTTACGTCTAAAGCTTAATTAAATTGTCTCTGTAGTAAGTAATAGGTCTAGAGAAGGTGGGGATGATGAGCGGTCATAGGACACGATAGTTACATGGAAATTATTCCGGCAAAACGGACCAACGTACACAGCACGAACACTTTCTTATAGAGAGTGGTGGCTCGGACGAGGCCGTAATTGTCTACATGCGATTTCTTGACAAGGGAAAATGGGTGCAATTACGTTCTGTACATTATGGATCTTCTCGACTTTCTCGGAACGTTTCTACGTAAGGAAACGTCCGGTTACAGAGAGCAAGGGGAACGCGAAGAATGTTCTTTGGATATTTAGCGTAGGAGTTTTGTTTAAAACTCCAAAGGATCCAAAGGATAGGATAATTAAGGACGAATATCTTTTTAGTTGAATCAATATTCACGATTCCATATACACTTGAAAAGGGAAAAAAATAAATAGGAAAAAGAACAAAAAAGAGAATGACATATGTAGTATATTATTAGTCGAGAGACACGAATATTTCCGAAGCGATTTAAATTGATTTAAATCGCACGTTTTTTGAGTGACTCACAAGGTGTGACACCGGACTAGAACCGTAAGAAAACTAAAGAGGTGGCGAACTCACCGGTAGTGTGGTAAGGAGACATGTTAGCCCCGTCCAATGTTTGGCTCAATTTTAGTTCTTGCATCGTCAGTGGCGCGAGCGGCGTCAAAGTACCACCTGCTATTAAGGGATCCCCATTTTTCCGTTATTTGCGATTTTCGTATCGTTGGCTGGCGATCAAGGCGGAACGACGAATGTCACGCGTGATTTTCGTGAAAGCATCCTCTAATATAAATTCTCGATCTCGTTCTGCACTACGTTTCGTCGAAATTTTACAGTCGGTTGGTGTGTATACAACGTGCAACGAACGAACGTTTAGGTTTCCAGTGAAATTATCGTAACGAGACACTAAACGATTTAGATGGTCGTTGTCACGCCCTCCAAATACGCTTTCGAACAGTCGTGTTGAGGGGCGAGAGCCGGTTTCCGCGAACTCCAGATCAAGAGATCTGGTACCATCGATACGTCCGGCTCGTACATATTAACGGCGAGAGCCAGCAAGCCGTGCAATCGACTTGGCCCGGTCGCGTCGTCCTTCAAAAATTCTTCGATCTCCGCGGCGAAGATCCTCGATTGAATTTCATGAGATGAAGCGGCCGTTACACGGCTCGCTTCGTCCATTCCGAAAAGCACCGACCGAAAGAGTTCCGCGGCCGGCGTGACCGAGTTGCTCGCAACACGTGCCACCCGGAGAAAGTTCGTTTCGTCTTTACCGTATGTGTATACACGTATGTGTGCAACTTGTTTAATATTGGCGCGTACAGAGAGAGAGAGAGAGAGAGAGAGAGAGAGAACATCGTCGATGGTTGCTTTTCAATAGCGTTTCGAAGCAGTACGCTCCGCCGTTGATCGACCGCCGTTAAACGGCGCAAGGAAGACAGAAACGAGAGAAAAGGAGCACAGAGCGAAAGAGACTAGACGAAAGGACGGTTAAAGAGTCCGACGATCAAGTGTCTCGAACTCGATAGACCAGCGGCGTCTAGTTTCGACAGATTCGAAAGAAGAAAAAAATACAAGAAACTGAAGAAAAGAGAAGGTACGAACAGGATTCCCTGTCACCAGCCTACGCGGTGTAGTTGCAGGTGTCGCAAGCGAAAGTGGTTCGAAAAGAGTCGAAAGAGACGAGATTAGGTGGATAGTGAGTGTGGTAAGAGAGACCTAGAGATATACCCTTAAGCCAAGATAACATTAAGGAGAGAAAGAGAGAGACCACCGAATGGATCGTTCTGCCACCTCTTCTAGCACCGTAGCCGCTGCTCAGCACAGCTCATGCATTATTAAAGCCATGTATTTAGGCGATATGGGTATGCAAAGCAAGACGTAAGCCGCAATAATAAGCGTAAAGGGAAGAGAGGGATGTAAAGGGACGTAAAGGGAGGTTGGAGGATGAGGAAGGTATGGAAGAGGTGGGCAAATGGAGAGAAGGAATATTGTCGAAGAAGGAGGAGGGAGGAGAGATAGACAGAGAGAGAGAGAGAGTGATAGAGAAAGAGAGAGAGAGAGAGGAGAATGAGAGGCCAGCGAACGATGAAGGAAGGGACGATGATGGTGGTTTGCTAGGTCGACTAGGAAAGGGGCTTGGTACACGGGGGTATTATATACAAGAGGTTGTGGTGCACACACTGTCCGGGATTTTGTGCGAAAAGGTGGAGAGAGGGGTGAGAGAAGAAAGGAGGGTGTGCAGGATGTTGAACAGAGAAAGAACGAGTCGCTCACCTATGGTGCCCCCTATGGGCGGGGTGTAGAGATGGGGCGTTTGCGCTTGCGTCATCGTGCTGATCGTGCCCAGGGAGTCGTACAGCTCGGCGGAGGTGGCAATCGCGTTCCCGGGGAATCCTCCGTGTTCGTAGTAACCTCCACCACCGCCACCTCCGCCTCCACCGCTACTACCTCCGCTACCACCTCCGCCGCCGCCACCACCTCCGCCAGTTCCAGTGCCGTTCGTACCGCCGCCGCTTGCACCGCCGCCTCCGCCGCCTCC
>NT_176945.1:802380-813967 GCF_000188095.3 Bombus impatiens
ACTCAGGAGCTTGTGTTCGTCCTTGATGCTCCATTTACTCGACCATAGCTGCAACAGAAGCCGGATGCTCCAGGCAAAGTTCGAGTGTCGAGGAGAACGGGCTACTTGTTCGCAAGAAACGCGAGGGATTGACTTAGGTGTTAAGCTACCTTCCTGATTCTTTCTTGCCCGATGCTTCTAGATAGTTTGCTGGTTTAATGGGCACAGAGAAAGAAAGAAGGAAAGGATAGCAGATATGGAATTAAAGATACGTACGTTCGAGTATAATTGGTCGCCGTTGTAGTTGGTTCGCTGTCTCTTCAGGTCATCCTCGGGATGATCACTCAGGTCTCGGTTGTCGTCTGCAATCAAAACCGAAAACCATCTGCATTGCGGTCTCTGTGTTCAACCATCCTCGTCATGGATGCTACGTATCGTGGCACGCGATACTATTGCTATAACGAAATCATAGAAGCTAGCCGTGTGGTTGTCGTATTCGCAATGGGACGCGATAATCGGGCCAGCGAACGAATACTCTACATTAGCCTCTGCATCTACCAACGCCATCCCATTGGGCTATCTACGTCAGGGAGCATATGTGGTCCGCGTATTACCCACGAATCAAGACACAAATTAAACGTGGCCACGCGAAACTAAATTGAATCTGTCGGACGGGTTGAACGGTGGCGCATAGAGACGGTGTATGGCATTGATAGATAGAGAAACAATTTCGATTCCATTATATGTCTTTATTATCTCCCGGCCATCCCGTCGGTTTAATATAGAAACAAGCACGTGGGACGAGTGCCGGTACATCGGTGGGTGGATTGGCGAAGGGGTGGTCGGACATATACCGTTATACCCTTTTAGTGTTGGACCGCGGGGGTGGCGGACATGGAAGGAGGATGAAACTAACCAACGATTTCAGCCTGTGTAGAAGGGGAGGGAAAACAGACGAGGTATACGTTTGGTGGGGGTAGATGGTCCAACGTTCGGGTATCTCGAATAATTAAATGACCATCCGAGGGTAGATGGGTGGAGTACGTAGCATAGGGCTCGTTAAACCTCCCTGTCAAGTTGTGATTGTCCGGCCGGCCGACGGTCCCGACCATTCGACCGGCAGGGTTTGTTCCTGGACCGCTATAAAACCCCCGTTTCAAACACGGCACACCGGTACCGTGGGCTTCCATGAACTTGCTTGAATTTTACGATTCGATCGGCCGAGTTAATCGTCTGCCATTTCTCTCTCTTTCTACCACTACGTTCTATGCTCCCGCCGCGGACCCTGGTTTTCGTGTAACGTTTCTGGATTTCATTAGAGTTTAGGGTAGACGTGTTCGGGAATTCGTTTAAAATAGATCTCGGTTATTCGCTGGAACGTAAGAACGAAATGGGAAAAGGGGATAATAACGAACAAATCCGTCGATAGAGCGTCTTTAACGAGTATTTAACGTTCGATGAATCCAGTGTTCTTAAATTTCTAAATATTTACGAAGAGAATGGCAAATCTTGCAGCGGTTTAGGTTCTATCGGGCTGATGCCATAAATTCATCGATAGCTACGCCCGCCGGCCGGTTATGCTGTCTAATGCAAATTCTTGTAACTTCTGCAAAATTACGGTCACTGGTCCTTGACAGATTTGACAGTGGTTGAGTTATGGCGGAAGGAAGGTCAGCGTTTCTCCCCCCGAAAAGAGCAGTAAATCGAATAATTCGATTGATGCCCGTGGAGGGCAAAAGCGTACGCGCGAGCGAGAGACCAGGGCCGCGTTATTCGAAAGCAATTGAGTCAATGTTAAGCAATACAATACACGGGTAATAATGGACTCTGGGGTGAATCTGGTCCCGGTGTGCTGTCCCCTACGCCACGAATATAGGGTGGGACAACGACGGCCTTTTGGATTTCTGTATGGGGCAAAAGCGCGCAGATGTAACGCGACAACAAACAGCCCCGATAGATTGCAATGCTTCCCTCGAGAGGTTGTTTCGTAAATTCGTAATAAGCCCCCGGGATTCTTCGATTCGAGTACACGTCTTAGCTACTCTATCGAACGCATAAATAACGCTGTCGATACATGATCAAGCTGATCGCGGGACCTTCGATTCGAAATTCGGTTTCTAACATTTCTCTAATACGTCTAGAATTGTAGTCGGAAATTAACATATCGTTGATTGGCTATCTTATAGTATAACGTAGCATAGCTACGAGATATCTTCAGGAGTGAATAAATTTCGATATCACTATTTGCAGATTACGTGGGTTTGAATATTTCAATAATTAGATAATTGCAGATTAATGTATCTACAAATATGCGAGTATTCTCGTGACCATTCGATGGTATATTAAAAGTTAATAATATTCTAGTCACAGATTTGAATAGAGTTTCTCGTAAATCGAATCTCCAGATCATGCAAAAAGAATTTTATTCCTTTCGGAAAAAACAATTACAAATTCTACCATAGAATTGTTCGTCGAAGATAACGAATTGTTAATACTTGTAAGTAGTTTGAAAAACAGCAAGAACGACGCAACGATTTTATCACATTTATTACACTCATTTTCCCTCCTCGAGCTTCCACTGCATCTGACAAGTATCCGTCAAAAGACGGAAGTCTCCGCATTCCACGTATAATACACGTGTACCGAAACGGTTAAATTGAAATCAGAGAATTCCACTTCGCCTGAAACACGAAGATTCCTTTCATACCGTTCGTATCATCGTATCAGGCGCGTCTTGTACAAATAAACGTAGAATGTCCACAAATTGAGCCTACCGATACCATCGATTTACTTGACGCAAAAAGGAATACAAATTTGTGGTTTACCGATCCTTTACCAAGAAAAAAACCTAAACGCCGATTTATTCCACATGTCGCGACTGATATTCCTTAGCTTAGTTCTAACGACATAGCCCTTTTTGTTACACACTGAGATACAAAACGTATCGCGCACGAGGATTCACCGCAGATCGCGGCAGTGCTCGTTGAAATTCCAGCCGGTTAAGAGGCGCAGGCTCGCGAGAATAACGCCGATGATCTCCCCGGAGGACAGGGAGACTAATGTGTCGTTGCCTAGGGATAGAAGCCGCTGTGGTCTGTGAAGTTTATAATCTAATACGCGTACCCTCGGCCGGCCACAAAACACTGAGTGCTCTCACCGCGGATGCGACCACTTTTGCGACCGCATATCGCTGCTCTCATAATCCGATTATATCAAATTACTCGCGTACCATCGGCATCCCTGCGCGAGCCTCGCGATGTACGAATCGATACGTCTATCTCTGTATACACCGTGTGAAACGCGTCCACGGGATTTTTCATCGAGGAAACGTCAATGCTTTTCTCGTAGCCTCTTTTGTTTTTGTTTTTGCCACTCTTACTTTTCAGAAAAATTAGGTAAATATCTGTGCAGATTGAAGGTTGGTTTTGGTTTTAACTCTTCATGAACAATTTGAATTATTTTTGGCCTCGACTATATTTCATGCACAAATTTTTACCATACCGACGAAAGATTGTTGTCATTTGACACAAAAACTAAGTGTACAACTTAGCAAAGTTTCCCATAAGTGTTCTATAATTTTCCTAGATTTCCTAGACCTCGCTAGAGGTTTGCTTCATTCGCTAAATATTATTATAAAAAGTGTTTTTACAATAATTATATTTCCAATGTGTATTGTGTGTTCTGTGCATTGTCGCACCTTCGAAACTTTCACAAACGCATAAACGTCCACGGTCTAGCCATAACTTCCTCCAAATGTACTCAACAATTTTCCAAAAGTTGTAAAACGCCTAAAACCTGACTTCCACTTTCAAAATACGAGTCTACATTTTGTAAAGAACGATGCGACGATGATTAGTGGCGGATCATGAGAAACAACGAAGGGGTGGAACGATTTAAAGGGGTTGGGACGATTCGATTCGGACCGGAAAAGAAGTGGACCGCTAGCGGCGATTTCTGTTCGCACCTCTCCGAGCAACGAGCAGCGAATTGCACCGGGATTAGTGTGCGAGTACAAAACTCGGGTTCGGAGTTAGTCTTCGGGCTGAAGCCACGTCGGCCACGTGTCGAGTGGCACGTGTCGAGAATATTTCGGGACGCGTTATTCACGCAATGACAGCAGAATGAATCGCAGCACGTGCTGCTCGACGTTTGACTGATACTCCCCATGTGTGAGTATGTGTGTGCGTTTGTGTAGCTAATCTTGGTCGGGTCGTGGCGACACTCGAAATCGTTCGATCGTTAACTGTATCTAGTTTGATTAAGGTCGGGATATGTTTGGATATGTTTGTAACTGGTGGTCGAAATTAGATCCGAGATCGAAGATTTAAATTCGAAGATTAAATTTAAGTATTTAATCAATCATACAGATTCTCTCGTCTTTAAAATCGAGATTCTTATTTAAAATCCAAAAGAGTAAATTAATAATTTGATCTACGATTAGTCTGTCGAGTTAAATTAAAACGAAACGTGAGACTTTTACGAAATATTCAGATCGTCGATTGGGACCGAGATTAGGAAACGGATTAACAGCATTTTCATAGAAAAATGATTCTTACTTGGATCAAATAAATGCTGAATATTTGTCTCTCTAAAAAATTTAGTTGAAAATAAAAGGATGTTGTAACCCGAATTTATCGCGAACAATAACGCACAAGCCATTTGAAATTATATGTTATTGAATCAGATAATCACGATATCAGATGATGGATATTAGATTACATTGGTTTGATATTTTAAGACTATGATAAAATCTGTGGCTATTTACCGAAATAAAAAATAAATTGTACGCGATTCGAGAAGAGAATTGAAAAGTTTCCGTTATATTCGTCCCTGTTTCCGTTGCAAACTTGTAGAAGACGACGATCCACAAACCCTTTTGCATGATACCAAATAAGGTGACGAAAATTCGAGTTTTGCGGGGAGTACAGACAATGGGAGCTTACAAATTGAGCGGGACAAGCGATGTAACGTCACTGCGGTATCATCGTCTTCGCGAAGCACACCGACTTCTCCATTGTTCGGTGTTCCGAGGGGCTCCGGCGAAACTCGTGCCGATTTACTCGGCTGTAACGTCGATCTAAGCGATATCTCCTTTCTTGCTCGGCCTTATATAACCTCCTGGGCAACAGTCGCGAGTGAAATGTAGCCGCGACGCCTTCTGCGATCCGATCTGACGTTTACATAAGCTCGTCCACCGTTTCTTTTTCTCCCCGGGTACCGTCACTACGATTATTCTTCTGTTTTTCGAATACTACGCCACGTTTGATTCATGCGATAGGTACATTTCTGTTTATAAATACTACGATAACTGTTGATCTTACACAGAACGTGATAATTCGAATAATTGCTATATTTTTTTATACATCAACCGTAACTCAGATTATTAGAGAGACAATTAAAATAGTATCGAAGTTTGTATTCTTACGAGATAGATACCTAAAGAACAAAAATTTGTAAATATTATTTGCAAGAGTCATAGGACTAATGACATCGCGTATTCTATTTGGTGAATGTCTGATGACATTTTGATTTAAGTTTTATAATCTCTGATGATTCAAATACCCAAACATTATTTACACCTTGTGTGAAATATTATGTGGTATGTAATAAATTATAGTAGAAATAGTATATTTAATAGATTATCCGAATCTAAATATTACCTAAACAAACGTAGGTAATCATTTTACAAATTTACCTAATTATTACCTGAATGCTGAAATACTCATGAACAGAGGCGTAATGGGATTGGCTTTCGAATTACTTGGATCGCGAGAATGATCGCGGTGGTATCGTAAGAGTAATCGCGGGTCGAGGGATCATCGACATCGAAGAATTCAATGACTCACCGTCGTCGGTGCGTTTTCTCTTGATGCTGTTGCCATTGGGGTCCTGATGGTGCGTCGGGATTCCCAGGATGCCACTGATGCTGTAAGCGTTGGGAGCGGTTGCTGCTGGGTGACCCGCTGCAGTGGCAGGTGCATGGGCTATCACCGACACGGAACCACCTGATCCTGGCTGACCTTGCTGCTGACCTTGCTGCTGCTGCGCCTGCTGTTGTTGATGCGCGTGCTTCGCCTTCTCCGCCGCTTTGTTCCTCACGATTCTGCGGACAATGGAGTCCAGCATAGTGTATAGAGTTACACTTGTTCATTAAAATAACCGCGATCAGCTTGGTCTTCGCGGTTTTAACTACGTTGTACCGAGTAATGGAAACGGGTATTAGGCGTGACTTGGTCGGTTTAGATTCGACGAATCGAATTCTCCGAAACATTTGGAGTAAGAGAGTGTTTGCATTGAAAGGGGTGAGATCTTTTTGTATTATATATTCTCTGGGATTTTTCTATTAAATGTTTGCGAATTAATTTGTCAGATACTCTGTATCTGTAGTTACTTATAGAAGAAGTCTTCGTAGAGTTCTCGATACGGCTATTTTTATTCAAATAAGATGGTACAAAATTTCATTGCAAAGTTAACGCAGTCTGAAGGCCTTAAGAAACGGTCTTAATATCTTAAAAAGTAAAAATATACGTGCGATTAAGGCATATAAGCTTTATTTAAATAAATATGGTCGCTTTATAGAGATTGCTTTCCGATGAAAATTATTTGTCAGTATATGTCAGAGATAATGAACACACGATTAAGTACTCGTTACGATACAAGTACCCGTAATATGTTTTCAAAAAATACGTATCGAATATTTAAATACAAAAATGTAAGAATTAAACTACCGATACACGTTACATATGTACCGTTCTATTAGAATTGGAAAATGATAAATCGAGGTTTCGAGCGATAGCGTGCATCTCACATTTTCTCGTGCGCACATTTTCCCTCGTATAACTAGAAACTAACAGATACCGGTCTTCCTAGCTCACAGTTGCGGATGATTAATTACGATTACGCGGGTCACTTCGCGCACGATCATTCTCTCTACCTACCGCGATCGCTCGAACGCGCATCAGCACTCGCTTCTACGATACACGACTCTGTCATTCTACGTTGGTATTCGTGAACCAACACACAACAACGGAAGTAACGCGTGTCGTTCGCCATTGTCCCGGACAGGCATGTCAGAGCGCCTCCACCTTCGATATAGAATAGCTACGTGACTCTGCGGAACGGTCGCGTATCATAATCGCATCAAGGAGTCCGTAGACATCAGACAGAGCTATAACGAAGTCCCGTGCCTCCTCCCCAACTTCTCTTCCCGCCCTTCCGACCTACCATCCGGCCGTGCACCGACTGCTTATTATCCATGATATATTATGCGTCCGGTTTCAATGGTCAGCCAGTCCTACGACGTCGGTATCAATTATCCTGGCGAATATTCACGGCGTAACGTTGTTAATCTCGCCGCGTGCCGGTTGTACCTAGGTAGCCCGGTTCACGGAAGAAGCTGCCGCGAAGATCGTTCGCTACAGGCGTCGATCGTTCAGCGACTACGCCCTCTCAGGCTTCACCATGTTCACGACGAACGGAAGTGATCGGGTACCGCTAGTTAAACCGCTTTGGAAGCTGGTAGAAGCTTCTCTATGATGATCAAGTAAGGGTGGTCGAGCTTTGGAAGTTCTGTTCGGCGAGAGTTGATCGGCTAATTGCGCTTTTTGATAAGCTTTTTGCTCGCTTTAATTAATTTTTGATAACGGTTAAAAAGTGTGGTTATTTTATTGATTTAGTTGTTTGAGCAATACCGTTTAGATTTGGTGTGGATTTGTATAGATTTACTTAGGTTTGGAAGCTGCAAGTTTAGTTTGGGGAAGCTTAGTTACGGTGATCTTTGTACACGTAAAGTTGATCGGCATAAACGGAACTGGGGAATTGAAAAATATGGTTATCATCCCTTTGAAGGTGTGACAAGCATATGTCGATTGATTCACGATCGTGCTAGTGTCGAGTAGGAGTAGTATTAGTCGAAAGGTTTTCGCGTATAATAGGTCAGCGGTTTCGCGCCGTAATGGGCGAGCGCGTAATGGATCGACATTAAGTCGTTCGTTTCTGGCGTGGATGTGTTTGTGGGCTAGGTAATCGTGGGGGTGCGAGCTACGGCGATCAATCAGATGACACCTGTTGCCCGATCTCCCTGGTTCGTTCGCCACCTTCGCCAATTCGCAACAATTAGCAACGATCCTTATCAGGGCTAGACTCTGGGGTGACGCCGGGAGCAACGATCCTAAATCGTTCAACCTTCCAACTCTGATATCTCTATACCAAATTTGTACAAGAGCTTCGGTTTATATTACGATTCATCTTCTCATATCAATATCTGTATAGTAAATTTGTTGATTTGATATCGAACATTAAAAGTACCTACTTAAGGACTATGGTACAAGATTTATGGCGAATTAAGATCGTTTTACGATTAATTTATTTGTCGAATGATTCGAAGAATGTCACAATTAAAATCGCCAGAAACAAATCAATCTTCTCTAAGTTCAATTTTCTCCAGTTTGCGGATACGATCGGAGATTCTGTAATGTTTGTCTGATTAATTGTTACAAATGGGCATATGTTGTTTTAATTGGATATGTTCTGATCGACGGACGTGTAAATACGTTTGCGAAGATGTACTTATGGTGGAGAAGATAAGGAAATGGAAAGTGTATATTTTATAAAATTTCCCAACGATCAGATATTTGGGTTATTCCCCTTCGGTCGATCGCCAGCTGTTCGAATCTTAAAACGTCTAACGCGCGTTCAGTTACAAAAAATCTGGTTGCCAGAATCAAGTTGGTCCCGAGTTATTAGGATATAATTTATACTAGCCAACAATTTAACAATTGCTAAAGTATTGCGTAAAAGAGCCTCGATATCTTCATCTACTTTTACCATGCTCTTTCTATTCTCTTTCCGCTCTTTTCCACCAAACACCGTATTATAAAAGGAACAATAGCCGTATTGCAACAGGACGTTAATAGTCGGTTCGTGTTTTAATTACCAGAGCTTCGAGGGGCTTTGATTTAGCCAGAAACGAAACGACCGATGCAAGGAACGATGGAAATCGTGGATCGTGTGTGTTCCGTGAAACGCGGCAAAACACAACGAGAGGGCCGGTGGTATAATGAGCGCGATCGACGATCTAATAAATGCTACGACGCCAAAGCGTCCGTACAACAGGTGCAGATTTTATCGGCGTACAGATGGTGCGAACCGTTGCCACACGCTGCGTTTCGAGAGCCAAATAAACGGCAGCTTTTTGAGCTGAAACTCACAGGCGTGCACGAGCCGTTTCCTATCTTCTAATTAGCATCGGGTTCGCTACGGTTTTGTTCGCTATCGATGCATTTATAAGTATCAACGACCGTTAACGATTCCCTACAGACGCAGCTTGTATGATTTATATAACTCCGCGAAATTTATTCGAAATTTACTCCGAGCACACGGACTGTTTAACTGTTCTTTCTTCGTTTAAATTACCATTTTTCGTCGATTTTTCAGCGAAAATTCTATTTCTCGGTTCTGCGTGAGCTGCAGGCAAGAGAAAATTGTTTAAAAGGAGCAAGAGCGTATTGATTCGATAGGGAAACAGGGAGAATGGTTGAAGCTAGCCGACAGTCCTTTATGGTTGGATGTCGACGGGAAAATCGGGCAGCGGATGGGAATAAAGTTCGTACGAAACCCCAACGTTCTGTCGTTAGGACAATGTCTTTCCCTTTTTAGTCTTTTCTCTCTTCGTCCTTCGGTTTAGTCTTCTTCCGGATTTTTCGTGATTTCGTTTAATCATTCAACTTTCTTTCCTATTCTATGAAACAAAAATCGTTCCTGTCTTACGTGATCTTTCATTTCGTTTTACGCTCTTGACCGATTGACATTTAACCGGATAGTATTGTTGAAAGATCTTGATAAAAGATTTCCCAGTCAAGAAGATTTTCGTAAAATCGTACACGTGCCAATTGATTCGTTTTCTGCCTCGATGCAATATATAGGTCGATCTAATCAGATATTCTTTTATCAAATTTCGAATAACCTTTTTCATTCTTCGTCCCAGAAAATTTCGATCAACCTTTACCCTTTCAGTAGTACACTTTTTATTCGATACATTTTGCATATCTTCGAAATCCTTTTGCGTATCTCAACATAAGATGTAGGTCGATTAATCCAATCAGATATTTTCTCGGTTTATGAATAACTTCTCTTCGAAGTGACTTTGTAGCCCCACCGTGGATGTAAGAAAGAGGGTAAAACTGTCGTTGCTGGAAAATCACATGGCGGTTTCCATTCACGAGGGGGAATGGGTATAGAAGCTTGCCAATCCTTCGCGGTGGCGAACAAGGAGCGAATTCACTCCGTCCTTCTGGCTTCCCCACGATGTTCCTCGTTGCTCTTACGACTACGACGCCTTGGAGAAGCAAGAGGTGGCGCCTGGAGGAAGGCCGAGCAGAATTATGAGGGTAGAGCGTGTCGAGGGTGCCACGTGGGAAGAAGCTATGCCTCCCCTGGCGCCATCAGATCGTTCCCCAACGGCCACTCCTGAACTAAACTGCTCGACTATCTACCCCGAAGTGCCACCAATCGCCTCTGCGAATTCAACTTTTCATAGCTCTCGTTTCAAGTTTCTGGATATCGTTCGAATATCGTCTAAATTGCGTTTAAACAAATAAACGGATACTTAAGTGATTCATCTGATATTGAAATTGCAATTGATGCTTAAATTAGTTATTTATAATCGTATTGGATATTACGAGCATACAAGATGTAATTAGTGGTAGAAAATTCCTCTGAAATGTTTTTCTGCTAAATGTTAATTTCTCCAAAAACTAATATTTCTGTATTATGCTTCTACCTAATTGGAAATCCACTTCCTATTTGTACCATTAGTTACACTCCATATATATATGCAATATATTCGATACGATAAGAAATCATGAATTTTAAGAAACAAATTTTTCAAGCTAATTTGCTCGTATGAAAAAATTTCATCCTATATTTTCCATTTATCTCTTCATATAAAACTATTTTCTTCCTTCTGCTGATTCTTGACCACGTCGATTTCAGTATACTTTGTATACATTCCAAGAAATTGATTCGCCGCTGTAATATCCACGATTGTTTTCTTTGACGTTAAAATCGCATAAAACAGACCATCCTCCGGATCCTAGAGGGGATGAAGTCTATTACAGACGAACGCGAGTCACGACGTATGATGCATAACGGCTGGTAGCAACGTAGGTCGATACTTTAAGATGTTCCCCGGTCGCCTACCTTCCCTGGACCAACGTAAAATCGCAGAGACGTTCCGAGAGTAGTAGCAGCATAGTTCGGTGGCAGAGGATGAGGTTCAGCCGTGCCACGGCTCTGGAACCACAAACTTTAATGTTGGCATTACTTTTATGCGCGACTTTATGCCAAGTATCCCATCAAATATATGACCCAAGCTCTTGCACGCTTCCCGGGGGGCGAGCACCTCTGCAACCTTCCTACTACCTTCCCTTTCCAACCCTCCCTCTCTCTCTCTCTCTTCTATATTCCACCAACCCCCGTTTCCACGCGCGGCTAAATTATTGCGAATAAAACTTTATACTCAAATTACCTCTACGCCAACTTTATCGCATTTCACCGGTACCAGCGCCACTCCTCCGCCACCCTCTGACAGTTCTCTCCCTTCGTCGTC
>NT_176945.1:814498-819374 GCF_000188095.3 Bombus impatiens
TTCGTCGTCGTCGACGACGACGAAGCTCGTCGCTGGATGGACTAAAATTTTCTCCGACGAACAGGAGTTAATCTCTATGGATTAAATACCAGCTCTTATCGCTTCGATTTTACTATGGAGCTTTTCTTCATGTCTTCATTATCATCCCTTATGATCCATAATTTGTGACAGATCGAAGAACAAGAAGATCGAGACTGGTTTGTAAGTCAGTCCAATGGAAATTCTCCGTTTGTGGAAGAATTATTGAACAGAGGAAGGAGTGTAATTACAGCATTGGGTTCCATGTTGGACGTGGGTCAAGATCGAATCCAAGTAGAATGTAGAAGAGAATATATATCAGGAATTCTGCTTTTGAATAAAACGGATAGAACCGGTAGTTTGTTAGATACGTTTCGTTACAATCCCATGGAGGCAATTTTGAAACATAACAGGGATAGCGATGTCTAGCTCACGTAACATTTCCATACAATGCATTACGCGAACTTTCAACCTTTGATACTCATTAATCGCGAAGGAAAGTCATTAAACAGAATATATTTGAAAATATCATATCATTGAAAATATCATAACTATGGTTTTATTCTTAGTAAAAGCACAATAGCCCGTTCGCTGAACCACTTGCTCGATTATAGTTCGTCGATAGAAACGAATTCACGCCACTAATGCAGGGTTAAGAAGTTATTACGTGCTATTATATACATCTTCATGAGGATTGCGGGGGATTTCGGGTGGCTTTTGAGGATTTACCAGTCTCTTTCGGGGGCAGATGCTTCGAGCGTGCAACATCGGAACGGAACTCCCCTTTCTCTTTAACCCGAGAAGTCAAGGAGAGGGAGAGAGAGAAAGAGGATGGCGAAACGGTGTAGCAGGGTAAGGATAGAGATGGAAAAGAGAGAAAGAAGATCGGAGAACGCGGATGTTGGAAAGGGAGGGAGAATCGCAGGGAACTATTTCGTTGAGCTGTAGACACAATACGGGACTCGCTCCACGGCCATTGTACGCCCTTCAGAGGAGCACAATGGCTGGAAAAGGTGTATCCTGATATTCCGCCACCTCTCGAGAGGCTGTAATATACCCCGGGACCGTGCTGTACTTGCCGCTTCTCGGTGTAGTACGGTGTGATTCTTGAACAAAAGCTACGGAGGAGGAAGCGGGGTTTACCGTTTCTCCCGCCAGTGTTATCTTTCACGGCGGGCTTAATTATTTTTTTCTGCTTTCTTACCGCGATCATGACCCCCGCTCGTACCAATCGACGCAGTTTACCTCGTCATTTACCTCGTCGAATTTTTCCCTCTCTAGCTCTTTCTTTCCTTCCGCTCCCTCCTCTGTATCTCCTCGGCGAAGACGAATCGTTTCTCGAACGAATAACAACGAGAGGAACGTTCGACGTCTAGAAGTAATTCGTTGTAAATTCGCGCTTCGCCGTGTCGCAAGAAACACGCTTCCTTCTATGACGAATAATCGGAGGAATATTCGATTTCTACGAGTAATTTCCTGCTTCATCATTCATCGTGTCGAAAGAAAGGAACGTTTCTTCTCTGAAGAATAATCGGAAGAAGAATCGACATTCGGGGAACAGTACAACGTAACTGAAGAAGGGTTCGAAGAATAATTGAAGCTGAATGATTGTAAATGAAAACATTATTACGTACTTCTCTTTTAGAAAAGAGATAACCCGAAGATAAACTTCACGCGAACGAAAAACTGCAACTACGTTCCACCCTCACGAAAGAAACAAAATGTCTCTCTTCTGACGAATAATCGATGAAATAACCAATGGATCTCGACTTCCAGCGCTAACTCGATGTAAACGAAGAAATAATACTCTCATCTGTTACGTATATCCCAGAGTCGATTCTTCAGAATCGTACGAATGATAGTAAGGCCTTCCTGGATCCGCAAGGGTGTGTCGAGAGCTATGTCTCCACGTTAGGAAGTCAGGTATAGGTTAGATTAAAGCAGAGCACCGTGGCACGGTACCCTAGTACCGCATCGTAGTCAGTTTGATGAAGTGTTCCCTTGGTCGGTACCAGGGACGAGTATATTATTATATCTGGGGACGTAGTTCGCATTGTCAAACAGCAGCTGCCCGTTTCGTACACACAACTATATTAACTGTGACACCCTACAACCACCGTGAAACTACTCACTTGTATTCTACGTGTCTCCGTGTACATGTTAACGCGTATACACATAGCTAGCCAAAAGCGTGTTTGCGTGTTTGTTTGCGATGGCTGGAGTACTAGCAACAAAAGCCGCTCTCCCAACAATGATACCGGCGAGTCAACAGTCACGAGGATCCTCTAAGCACAATGTAACACACGATTTATAATATATCGTCTCGGAACGACACCTCTCACCCCTCGACACGCAGCGAAGAGGACACAGTTCTATCTACAAGCCATTATGCGTTTCGAGAGCATCTAGATTTATGCGAGAGTCGTCGAATCCTATAGAGTTGTCGATCCTTCAAATTCTTCCGGTATTTGGTCCCGGTCATTTGCATTTCGATGCAAATTTTAAGGTTCGCGTTACGCCACGATGATCTTCACAACACTGGAAAGCCCCGGATGGCTCGTAGTTGTCGGTTAAGTCTTTTCGTCAACAATGACGTCAAGTGGGACACTTTAATCCCCATTTTTCTAGTTATTAGACCCCATTTACATTCATTTTCTGATGGAAATTTGCGTTGGTTGGATCATGGTTGCTGTTACGAAACGATGCGATTCCTATTATCGTGCGAATAATACGTTCGGTGCTTTCTTTTTTCCACAGACGAGCATTCTTAGTCTATGTTTGTAAGTTTCGTTCGGTTCATCGGACATCTAAATTTTACATTTACGTAAGATGCTACAGTGTTTCGGCATTACTAAATATTTAGTATGAACTGATTTTAATGAATGAACCATTGAATAAAAAGAAACATACGTGAGAGGTATGGAGATGTCAATAAGACGTAGAAGGCAGAAGAAATATAAAGCGTACAATGTATCATTGAAACATCTATTATTTTAACGAGCGATGCATTGAAAAAATAGATAAAAAAAGCTACTTGAAAAATTACATAAAAGATCGTCTTATATCTTGACTTATTGAAGTGCATTGAAGCGTTTGATTACGTTACGAAACGATAGATATTACGTTAATAAATAAATAAATAATTTTTAATAAGAAGAAAAGCGTCTACTGCTAAGCAATATAAATACTTTGGTGTACACTATCTCGTTTGTAAGAGATCATAGATGGCAAAATCTGAGTTAAAGTACGCAAATCGTAGTAGAGTGAGTTGCCATTTTGTTCCACGCTCGATCACGAGGCATATTACGCCGCGTGCAATAATATTCGATTAAACTTCTCCGTGATTACTTCATTGGAGATAGCCGATTAATCTTCGAATATTCGATGGTTCATTAACTGTCAATCATCGGGCGTCATCGGGTTATTAAACGGCTGTATCGGCGAGTCATCGTCGGTCAACGCGCAAATGCCGTCCTTTCCTCGTTAGCGATATCGTAGCGTTGTAATAGTTTTCGTGTTAGTCATGATGGCATTGTTCCATCGCAATGAAATTCAACCGAATGTTTTCACCGTGGAATATTAAATCAGAGTTGCGAGCTCCGTTGACGGTTTCCTTAATTACTCGCGTCATAAAAGTTTCTTTAACTTCGTCCATTCCGCTTTCCATTTCACCTTCGCGTGTCCGCCTTTATCTATTCGAGATACGATCGTTCGTACAGAGAGGCAACTGTCAATTAAGCAACCGAAATAGGATTTCGAAACACTCGGACGCAGACTCGAGGCATAGAGCATTCAGTCTTCAAGTAAAAATGTACGATTTAATCGTTTGTCTATTAGCCTGGTTCATTTTGATGTAATGCTATTGTAATAGTTAATTGGTGGCATCCTGTACTTGGTTTTTATTGTTTTGACCGTTCTAATATAAACGATCGTGTTGTATAATGTATTATATAAAAGTAAAGTTTGAAATAATAATATAATTTTGCTGATATGAACTTGTCGGGGGATGAACGATTTATACGACTAAAGTTCCTAACATCTATAAATGTTGGTTCATACAATGGAAGTTCACGTTCAAACAAACAGATGCGATCGACAGTAGTTTATTTAATAAGACACTAACTACAATTTCCTTCAAGTATATGAATTCGTATAAACGAAATTCTGTCGCATAACAAAACTGTAACACAACACTGGATCATTTCCGATCTTCGAGGATTAAACAACAGGGACATGAGCCATTTCTTAAAGAAGTCATTATAAATGCTGCAAATCAGGTTTCTACTGCAATTTCATCACAAATTCCATATCAATTATATTTCCGCAATGAAAAAGTAAAATTATTCGATAAATCGCACATGTTCTTCGTGCAAAATCACGTGCATGCGTGGGCGATTGCTGCTACGGCAATGACGATAGTCGTCCGGTAGGAGGATTTTGACGGTACAGTGGCCGAATAACTTTAGTATTCCAGCTCTCGGCCAAGAACAAAAGGGGCGAAGCATTATGGGCTGGCAGAGTAGGCGGCCATCCGGTTTCATTGCGGTTCCGTCTGTCCTCTGACGTTTCCACGGCAACCTGGATTGCGTATCTCGGCCGGCGGCCTGGTCCTCTTCGTCGTTGTCTTCGTTGTTGTGGTCGTGGCCGCCGTCGTCGACGTTCAACCCCTGAATTCGTCTTTCTCTCTCTATTTCTCTTTCTCTATGCTACGCAGCATCGTTTCCCTTGGTTCGACGCCGGGGACACGAAGGATACCGTAATTGTAACTTCATTTGAGGCTAATTTCGACCGAGGGGGGCTATGATGAAACGCGGTAATAATTGCGTTATCCAGACAAAGGACGGTTATGGATACGCGC
>NT_176945.1:820145-827718 GCF_000188095.3 Bombus impatiens
GGATACGCGCCGCCGCCACCGCCGCAGCTCTCAACGTGGAGCATCATCCCCGGATCCTCCGACCAACCCCGAGGGTGCTCCCGCTTTACGTAGGAGGGGTCTATCCGCGCTCTGTCGCTCGTTCTGCAAATATGGCTGCTTCAACGAAACTTCACCGCGCCACGGTGCACCATATTGTTTCCTTCCGACCGCGTGTCCCGCGCTTAATCGTCATATCGCGCGAGATTTCACCTTTGACTCGGTGCCAATTTTAATTCTCAGTAATTGTAATCTTTCTCTTAATTTTTACTTTGATATCAAAGTCAACCAAATATTATTTTAATTCCACTCTTCTTCGAAAAGTAAAGAATTGACACAGACAGCGATAGTGGATATATCTCGGAAGCAAGATCTCCTGATTTTATCAATTTTGTCTGTGCTTCAAAGTCAATTAAAAATCTAACTTTCCCAGAAAGTAAAAAATTTATAGAAAAAGTCATATATCCCGGTGTCGTGAGAAAAGGGACCAAAGGAAAGATGCCTCGCTTCCTTACCGAAATCCTATAGCGTGCGACGACTCGTCAGCTACAAAGAGGGAAGACGATTCCTCCCGCGGAGTCGATGGAATGGTAAATAAGGCAGTCGGTGGGCAGGCGTTATTTATGGCGATGTAATTTAATAAGCGAAAGATGAACAAGGGAGATACCGGTGACGCGGAGCGGAAAGTCGAAAGTGGCATGAAAGTAGCAGCCATCCTATTGGCCACCCCTGTCTCTGGAGTCGCGATGTATAGCCGGCCATATGGCTCCGCGGCGTTCGCTGCTCCTGCGCCAAGCTGCGAGGTTTCCGGGGGTGCGAAATGATATGGAAGTAATGGAGAGCAAGGCGCAGAGCCTGGTGCCTCCTCCACGGGAGATTGACCCGGCACGATAGGAGAAAAAGGAGAGCGCTTGCTACACGTTCGCGATGACAGATTGATACAATTCCATCGAGAGATTCCGAGCGACAGATTTCCTACCAACTGTTGTTGCCTATGCTGGTCATTACGTCGAATTAAAGTTACGGAGGTGGAGAATGATAAATCGACCCTGACGATCAACGATTCCGATTTCGTTTCAAAATTTATTCTTCAACCTGTTAGCTCGTGTGTTAATAGCGGAGACATTAACTTCGATTCTAGATTTGGATTTTAGTAATAAGTTTAGGTAAAATGAAATAATTTTGATGTGAAATTAGTTGAAGAGACGTTCAGTATCAAAATTGTTCTGTTACAAAAGACAGAAATTATTTTGTTTTCCAACATATAGCCTTCGCGTGTTTCTGGTATTATATTAATTATTATTATATTTCTGTTATTATAGCCATTCTATTATTATATCAATAGATATTTGTTCTGCAGCTCGGACAATTTGGCACCAGAAGATTTAAAATACGTCTGAATATAAAGCTAACGTATAGAAACGTGACGAATGAAGTTGTCATTGGCTAACAGGTTAAGAGGTAGGTTCGATGAAAGTAATGTTCACGAATGAAATAACAGGAAGTCGAGGGAGTCATCCTCCCTTAGGCCGATACTATCGACTCTGTGGAAGCCGCAAGAAAGGGCGAACGCGAGAGGCACACGCGAGACCGTGACGTCTCGGGGGTTGCGTCGAGGAAACGAGAAGAAGGAGGCTGTGAAGCCGGCGTAAAGCTCTCGGGCGAACCTCGCTCCTTATCGATCTGCCCCTGAGACTTCCTCCGCGGCCGAAAGGAGGAAGGCGTTCGGGGAGAAACGTAAAGAGAAACGCGAGAGATAGAGAAGCAGAGAGTCGAGCCTCTACACGTTCGATTTCGTGTACGTGTGTGTTAGATAGACCTCAACTGAGAGCCGGCTACTCGAGCGTGACTCCGCAGCCGAAGCTGAGCCTATCAATATTTCCTCCCGAAATCCGCCGTTGTACCATCGCAGCAATTTCTCTTTTCTTACTTCCCATTCAATCCAACCCTTCGTGATATTTTTCTTCTTACAATGTTTATTACAAAACGAATTGCTCTTCGTGTTTCTTTGCTACCAATTTACTAGGAGTTTCATTCGTGTAAGAACTTTCATTAACACTAGAACTACTTAGTCGTGGGTTTTCTATGTTCGTAATTATTAAGATCACGCAGGTGCTTTTCACAAAATTAATATTGTCCCTTGTGAAGGTGCAAATATGATTATTTTTAATGTTTATCACACCGCTTTAATCGTAATAATTTACGTAGGAAATATTTCGGTTATATTCGACAAGTGAAGGATGGTACTAGGCCGAGAATACAATGGATGAATAGAAGGGAAAAAGAAAAATTGCCCGATTTATTCAGCGTTGTTGACAACGCAGTACGAATAAAAAGGATACGCTGTTTGAAACGATTAGAGAACCACTGTCATTTTCATTTTTGCCACTCCTTGTACCTATATATCTTTTTTAAAAGTCTGTCTGAAACATGCCTCTATCATAATAAAGCCTATACAAGTTCGCGTTTTTAGCCTTAGAATGAAAATATTAGATGATACGATAGAACCGTTCATAATATTAATTTACTTAATACATTTATACAAACATAATACAAACTGAAGAAATCCAATATATTAATTTCGATAAAAACAGTGATTTAATTCACGCATGTCTCTTTGAGCAAGACAGTGTCATTAGTAGAAATTGGAAAATTAAAGAGTAACAGGGTGGTGAATAAAGGAAAGAATGAAAAGAAAAGAGGGAAGGTTGTTCGGTCGATTCAGCAAAGTAGAAACAAGGCTCGAACTGTTACCGTCCAATCTTGGCCGCGTTTTTCGCCTGTTTTTCCGCGCCCCTAGATCCCGGGTTGATACTCAGGATATATATCTGTTATTTTTCGCGAAAGCCACTCCATTATTTCGCTCTCCTCGGCCGTTGGTTTTTTACCGCGGTGGCCAACGTCCCGGTTCCTTTCTCTTCGTTTCTCCGTGTCTCCCGTTCGCGGCCGGTCTCATTCCGAAGTGCCCCGGCAAAAGCAGGACAATACATTATATTAGCCGTATCATTATTTCTCCGTACGAAAGCTAGCTCGAAGCTAGAAAAACCGAGACACGGTCATAATGGGAGAAATCCCAGCGTTACTCGCTACCCTCATATTCTACTGTTTTCTCCCTTCGACCAGAGAAATCTCGCTTTGGAACCGTTTGTGTGTTTCACCAGTTTTGACTTTTTCTAAACGAATTCTTCTCGAACATCCTCCATCGATGTGTCTTATCATTTTTCTAGTCATTCCTCTATGATATCGAAACATTCAGAATAGTCAAAAAAAGAATTTGCACGTTCTTAAGGGAATTTTGGAAATTTACCGCGATGCATTTTTGGGCTTGTACATTTCATTTTGATCGCTTTGGTACAAGTTTCATATTTACAACGTTAACTGCTCAATTTTTTCGCCTTATAAAGAAACTGTAATTCCTAGACATCTACTTTTCTATAATACCGAGAGTCTCTGAATGAAATATCCATAAAAAGTCAAAGTTAATTTTAAGAAACTAACACTCCTACGCCACTGAATCAAATAAGCAAGTATTTCTCGACATTGGAATTAGCCGAATTTTTATAGCTTCCCAGAATTTCATCACAGAAACCCATTTCTTCTCGTACAAATTCCCATAATTTTGCAAAATGCTTAAAAATTATTAACGTTCGTTTCTACGTATAAAAATCGATTTCTCGGTCGATCCTCGAGCGCGATCAATCGGCGTAAACAATCACTTAAGGGCATCCGTGGAGCACGTTTTCCGTTCCGTGCATTTCAGGTAGCGAAGCATCGGGCGCGTTTCTATCCATTGCTCGGCGAGCGGAAATACATTTACCTACACGTAGACACCGGCGGAAGGTTGCGGGCTCGGTGTACGTGAGTTGGTGAAGGTAGGTTAGATAGGTGCATATAGATAGCGAAAGGTGGGTAGGTAAGTATCCGCGGGGTAAGTTTTTCCAGGCGATCTGCTCTCCGGATTCAGATCAATACCCGCCATCTGGGCCTTGGGTCGGGGATACGGACAAGGAGGAAAAGGAGAAGTTTCGATGGAGAGAAGACGGAGTGTTAGACAGAGATAGAACGAGGAGTGGAGAAGGTGGAGGAGTCACTCGAGCAACAAGCCACCGCGCCGCACCCTCCGCTGCAATCCTAGACACATCGAAAACCTCGGCCAGAAAGCAATTCCTGTACCTACATACGCCCACGTTTCACGCTATCGTGGCTATCACGACACCATCCACGTTTTCCTCGTCGGAAGAATGGGAAATATGCGCGCGCGACCAAACTTCGCTCTGCAGATGATATTTAGCTCGAAATTCTTGTAAATTGGCTGGCAAAAGAATGTGGCGGAAAATTATCGTATTTTAGAAACTTTATTTTAGAAACTCGTATTCGTATATACGTGGTAATGAATTTTCTAGAGTTTATCTTCGAGAATTGTAAATATACAGTATACAGTCAATCATAAAAGTCTTGTAAAATCGTCATTTTACAAAGAGGCTATCTTTATTGAAATAAAATGGTACAGAATTTTCGTTGCAAAATTAACCTGTTTTCTACCAAGACGATTGCGTTGCTTTATCATTTCCTTATCTGTTAAGAAATAAACATGACGTTATGCGACGCTGTGTACTTGTTCTCTCCAAATAACGTGTGTATACTATTCGAGATGTACCGTACAGTGGATGAAGACTTTTGCGAGTACAATGTCTCTTAACAGTGGTGTAAATGCTGGCGAATATTAGATATAGTTAGGAGACAACGTTTCGAACAAGATGAATCAAATCAAAATTCCTCTTCTGGAGGAATTGAAACTGAAAATCAAGATCCCCCAAGCTGACCAAAGTCTCGTAAGTTCAACTCCGTCGTCAGCAGACATCTAAATATCCCTGAGTACCACTTCCGCCTAATGCGGGCCAACTAATTTGCGTGCGTTTCCATTAACGCTGGTGGCTGCCGGAAATCGCGTTAGTGGATTTCACTTGCGCCAACCAATTCGATCCGCATTACGCTCGATTACATTATCAGACCAGCGGCGTGTTCGAAAGTGGCGCAGGGTGAAGAAACGATGAAGTAGTAGATGCGTACAGGGGTCGTCGGATGAAGCGGGAGATAAGGTCTTAAGTAGCGACTGATTAAATCTCGGGACATATGTGTGCCGATCAATGGTACCCCAGTGGTCTCTCTTCGTTCGCTTCTCTCTTTCTTTTCCGCGTACTTCACCGTGCTGGCTTTTCTGTTGCTCGAAAAGGGGATCCACTCGCTCAGTTTGCGCGGTGCTGATACGCTGTAATGCCGTCTCATGGGAGCTCACTCCCCGTTCCATAGGGCATCCCTTTACCCGTGGATACTCGTGTTCCTAGCCACGCCACCTCTCCCCACCCCCTGGTTGCTCGATCTATTGGGCGACGTAAAAACACTTGAATTAATCGGCCCCATTCCCGAAGGAACCTGCGAAAGGTCAATAGGATCGGGGTGACGGACCGGCTCTCTGCACACGCTTATCTCGATGCACGGGACGTGGGGATGATTCTTCCTCGTCTCCGAGGATAACTAATCGCTCCCATTGCCGCTCGCATCAAGCATATGCTCTGTTCGCACGCCCTTCTCGCTTTCTTCAATCGTTTTCCACGATAAATTTCGTGTCTCTACGAGTATCCGTTCATCGATTTTGAGATGACGAAGAATCGGTTTGATCTTGATTCGGACGAACTTTGTTTGTGAACGATGAAAGGGGAATCTTTGTCAGCACTTTTGCGAGGATCGTAGAAGGTATCTATTTAATTTTGCAAAGACTCGATTCTCGTGCTAATATGTAAGTATATTACGTAGATTATGGAATTTTTGTGCGAATTTGTAGATTTATGAAACTGTTATTAAATGTTATAACAAGTAGCTACCCTATTTTCGATATTCTATATATCTGTGCATCTTTGAATTCTCCATGAACGAATAAACGTTCCAGTCTATTTATAAGGAACGTACGATCGAAGAAGTTATTTGCTCGTTCGTTGTCTTGAAATAATTAGCGACGTCTAATGCTAGTTATTACGTTTCCCCGCGACTAATAAAGTAAGTTTCTGCAGGTCAATTATTAACAACTTTGAGAAGAGGACAATTTCTTATATCTATTTCAATTAGAACGATAATTCATAAGACGTAATCATTAACTTAACTCTTTAACTTTTCATCCTTGTCTTTATTAAACAATCTTATAGTTTTATCATTAACCGAAAGTTTGTAGTTTTATAGTTTCGTAGATCTCGGTCAGATTACTGGATTTTGTATTAATTGGTCAGTTTTGATTATTGTAACGGGAAAATTTGGACTCACCGATTGATCGAGGAGACGGATGGCACGTTGTCTTGCGAGCAAATGCCTTCAGCAAGCAATCGATCCCTGATCTCCCACGCGAACATTGTCGGATTGTCCCTCTTGTAGTTAGCGATCGCTTCGACCACCGGTGGAGTTGCAACCTTCGGTTTCGAGCCGCCTATCACACCAGCCTTGAAGCTGCCGGTTTCATAATACCTGCGAACAAAAAGAAAAAAGAAACCAACTCGATGGATCTATGTCGCGATTCTATTACATTCCTACGTCTACGTGACTTTTCAAAATCGTTAACGCTAACCGTCTACTATTTCCATCACCTTTAGAAATCTCCATAACCAACCTGAAATTCGATCCTACTACACTTCCAGAAACTATTGTAAGAATGTCAGGTTGCGAGCAGATTTTTAAGAACAGAAAATAAAGAGAATATTTAAAAGTAACGTAGTAAGTAAACTGCGGATTCTTACGCAATTTTGCATCTTTTTGAACATAACCAAAGTAATGGAATTTAAATAGGAACTTGTTTTAGTCACCAATTATTTGTGTTATAAATATTATAACAAATACTTTGACGGATTAAACATTACATACAATCTGCACATTTCTGCATTTTAAATTTCCCATAATTGCGTAAGCATTCACGGTCTAACAATGAAGAATGATTTTTACTTGGTTATCTTTGAACTCTCGCTCTTGACGTCTCTATATGAAATTCTTTCTTTTTTAAATTCTCTTAATTCTTCAACGACTAATACAAAACTCTCACTCCTTTCGATCATACCCATTTAAAGATTTCATACGCATGACACAGATTCTTATCACATACGGCTACATTTTTACAGGACACCGTACGTTCTAATTTACTCGTACGCTAATTTTCCAAAATTAGCACAAATATTCACCAAATTCCCAGTACGTATCTTTCGTCATTCGCACAAATTCTCACTGCCACGTAATCTTCAAACCACGATATCGAAAGAGACTGCACCCCATCCCAATTTTTTCCGATCGAATGGAATCAAAGGGAGCGAGAATGGAGAAAGAGAGAAACGGCTGGTTTTTCCCGCGACGTGCGGTCAATGCCGGAATAACGAATCGCCGTCCAGCGGCGCGTCAACGACCGGCTGTTTTAAAACAAACGGCTTCTGCCTCTACCCTGTGTTTCTCCCTCTTCTTTCCCTCCATTGAGCCCTCCCGGCGCGTGTATGCGCGTGCGATGGTCAATCGCGATTGGCCCGCC
>NT_176945.1:827806-841295 GCF_000188095.3 Bombus impatiens
TTGGCCCGCCGTGAACGCGCCCTTTGTGCCTAATTAGTTAAATAATATCTTCGCTGGTGCTTAAATTCAATTACGGGAGAAAGCCCGCAATAATGGTCCGCTTGTGGGCCGCCTTGATGGATGTGGGTCCGCCGCCGGCGTCGACTCATGCTCGTTCAAACTGTCGGCCAATTTTGTGCCTCTCTCATTCTCCCTTCGTTTCTTTCTACCTTTTTCCTCTTCCATCGCTCGTTTTAAAAACAAAAAAAAAAAAAAAAAAAAAAAAAAAAAAAAAAAAAAAAGAAAAATAGAAATAAAAAAATAAAAAAACATTGACCGGTGAAATTCAACGGTGTCGTTGTCAATTTTCAATGTGTTTCTTTTGAGCGTGATACATTTGAGCTCGAGTATGGTGTCGGTTGACGTACACGCAGCTCGTTAAAGCGTGAGAAGTTGATTCGAACTGGCTCGATCGACGCGACGACTGTCGCTGTCAATTCCACGGAGGAATTAGCGATTTACGGGGAAACCGGTGTTGTCAGGTAGCGATGTCAGTTATGGAGTATGTGATAGTCGAAGAGAAAGCGGTCATAATCGGTCGAGGGAAAGCTCGAAACCGATCCGCCACTGTTGGCAGATTATCGGGGATCGTTGCTTCGATCGAGATTCGTTACGAGGAAATAACGAAATGATAGATTCTCTATATTATTTTGTACGTATCGGTTTGTATAATAATATCGTTCACGTTTCTTTAAGAGAAGGGAATCTCTTATGTGTATAAGGTCTGTTTAATCAACGTTGTACACATTGTCTTGTTGTATCATCTTGTATGATATTGTATCAGGCTGTATCACCTTGCAAATGGATTGACTATCCTCCTAGCGCATATTTTGCAAATTTCGAATGAATACAGTTTTCTGAATATTCACGTATTAACACTATTTATTTATCTATCTATACGTCCCTCTATATACGTAATGTGTACAAATTTAAATAATAAAATTATAAGCAATGTTTATTCATATCATCACTTGTCATATGTTTATTTACTGTCAATACAAGTAAGTTTTCTTTAATATTTCTCGAAAGATAACGGTAAGAGACGAACAAACTTACAATCATATTCGATTCTATAATATTCGATAGGGGGCAACCACTTGTATCGCACGTTAAATCGTGTCACGATGTTTCAACAATGTATCATTCGGCAATATTCACCCCGAACAAAAAATGATCGCGAACCTGTTACAGTCGAAAGCGTCGGAGGGGTCTTTTAAACGATTGGGGCCATTTCGCCCCGTTTCGAAATTATTACGATTATATCTGGCGTAAAACCCCATTCCAGGTCCACATGGCGATGCTCACTCATCCCTACCGTCAAATGCCCATTACGTTGCGCAATTACAATTTTTTAAATTGACCAAGCTATGACCATTCGCCCTATTCCCATTAATTTTGGTTTTCAGTTTAATCGTTGATAGTTCAATCGACAATTTCTCTTTTTTTTTGTTTTAGATCTCTTTCGTGTAGCACTATCAGGTTGTTGGAGAGAAGATCGTGTCAGGGATGTTTGGGTAAGTTTAACCTCCCAGAAATTTTGAAAATTTCCGTGTATTACGAGCTTTATGTAGACTAAAGTCAATTAATTTTTTTATATTACTAAACTATATTCGGGAGAACATTTTGGCTACGTTTAATTTCCTATTAATCGTATTTAAAGAAATATATTATTACAAATTATACATGTTGTAAGGAATTCGTGTTTTTATAACCAGCTAAAATTGGCCGAATAAAATTAACTGCAGAGAAGTTAGTTATTATTGAAGATACGTTTCTCAAAAATGTTTTAAGAAGCCGCTTTATGCATCCGTTATGATAGACGTTTCTCCGTCAAACGAGGGTTGGCGCGAACTTTTCAACGCTGTCTCCGTGAACCATCACCTAGCCAGGAACCGGCGTTTCCGTTTCGTTTGTACATGTGCGTCGAAATTGTCGCGATTCCGCGAAAATCCGGGGCACACGATGTCGCGACGTATCAGTGGCGCGTGACTGCGTAAAGCTTCGGTGTTAACAGCGTCTCGTCGCCGAGGTCTACGACCGTTTTCACCGCAGTTTCGCTAGAAAAAGTGACTATAAACTTTGCACCTTGTAAAGTTACAAGCGTACGAATAGTAGAAATAGGAAGTCCAAGTTAGACGTCGTTTGAAACGTGACGTTCGTGTCTTTGGAAATGTAGAAGAAATATTTGCAAATACGTAATTTAGAATTATCGAATCTATTACAATAAGGAATTTAGATATAACATTTCACAAATTTATAAATATCTCATCGTTGAAAAGTAGAGAAATATTAAAATGATTTTTATTCTTTACTTTCTCTAGACAATTATTTTCAATGCCTTTCGCGTGGATTAGAAACTTTAGCGTTAATCGTAACTTCTTTATTCCTGACGAAACACAGCCAGAAAAATAGGAATTTCAGCTGCGGTTTCTAAATTTTAATTTACCAGGCGTAGATTCAGAAAAAGCGAGAAGTGCCAGCGAAAAAGTAGCAATTGCTCCATCCTGGTTGACTTAATTTATTCTTACTTGGTGTTTTTGAATAAGCGATTAGGAAATCGATTGCGAAACAACGGCCGTTGAACCGCGTTTTCTTTTCAAGTTTGATTCACACGTCGCTCGCCACCGCGACTTATCGATCTGATCGGCTGTAAATCCATTGAAAAATAAATGCACTACTCGACGTTAATATAGCTGTTAATTTCTGTTCATAACACATTGCCGTTAATAAGGTTGCGCAATAAATCGTTTCGACATCGCGCGTTTGATTAAAATCGTCCTGGATTTACGATTAATCGCGGACCCACAGGCAATTTCGTCTGAATAAATTTCGCTAATTTTCTGCGTCGAACTCGGCCACATGGGAAAATTTCTCTAATGATCCTGTCGGTGTTCCAGGAACGAACATTTTCACGTTTACTTATTGTTTATAAAAGCGCGAATTGCGACCGATTCTTAAGTAGAATGGATATCTAGTGGTCAGACGTCAAACATCACTGATGATCACGTACTCCTACGTGTAAAATATTTGAAAAATTTACAACGCAAATATCATACGAATATATCTGTTCCAAAAAACAAGATAAACGCAGGTTTGTTATAAATTTAACTTTTTACAGATAATTATAACAAGAACATAGAAATTTTTCTATGAAAGTGTAAGTTAGCTCACAATTTTCTCAGGTCAAGGATTCCATACTGCGAAATTCTTGTTTATTATTTCCTCGATAGAAATTTCCTTACTGAGGATGCTTCTAAAATTCATCGGACGTTATTCTAAAGATCCCTTTCGTCCCAAAAGATACCTATCAACACGAGTGATTTCACATTTCCGAACGCATCGAGGGTAATAAACTGTTCAAATTCGCTTCGCATGAAATCCAAAGAAAAAAGATAGGAAAATCCAAGGGATGGTAACTTGAGAAGCAATAAAGTAGTAAATAATCCAGCCGGCCTATTACACATATACAGGGCATATACGTGAAAGAGCTGGCTATATACGACAATGATATTCTACCGGCGGGGACGTATGACATTCGGGCCATCAAAACGGCACGAGGCCACCCGTTATGTAACGCGGGGCGGAGGGTGGAAAAAACATGGAAACCGCATATCGTCGCACCCGCTGGCACCCCCCACCGCGGCCGGAACAGGGGTGGTTCCTTCCTTCCGGCGTCGCAGTTTTCGTCCCCGGGTTCGTTCGCCTCGTGCTCCTAACAGCGTCTTTAATTAAATCACTCCCGAACCAGTATTGGTCTACCTTTTTTCCTCGCCTCCTCGTGCACCCTATTCTCTCCTTTCTGTCTTTCCCTCGACTATCGCATCTTTTTCTTCGTTTCGGGTATCTTTGGCCACTTCGAACGCATGGGAACTACAGCGTTACGTCTGCCATGGAAAATTTGATCCTCCACTAAATCATTTGCGCCATCGCGTCTCTTGTCTTTCGTCTCGAATTAACGAATTAGACATTCGTCCAGCTGGTACGGCTTCCTTTTTCTTTTACAAGAGAATCTTTACGATAATTTTTAATCAAAGTCTAGCTATTGGCGCTGCCTGATTATTTGATATGTAGTTAGTTGCGTTTCTCCGAAGAGAAACTTCTTTCGAAGAATTAATAGCATCAACGATATATAAATGAAATCTGTCGTTAACAATATCATAACCCAAAGAATTTCAAAGAATTGTTATCTAGACATTTGTCCAACAAGATCGAAGAAAAACGTGTATTATCCTCAAAACGCAAATGAATTCCTACTCAATTATTGCAATTCTACGAAATTAAGTCTCCTTCCACCAACAAAAAATTCTGATCAATTTGCAACATACCTATTCAGAATCTAACTTGTCGAACAAGCTGCAAAGAAACCAATCTTCCGTCAACTACCATTCAAACTTGTCATTCGTTCTTTCAACACGTAGTTCTTCATTCATCAACCAATTGGTCGTAGAAGAATCATGCATCGATGCAGTGACAGGAGGATGGACGAATCGATGGAGGAAATCGCCGAAGCGCCAAACGACGGTAGAGCAAAAAGCAAGTCTGTTGCCGTCGGGACACCACGGGGGTTGCGGTTGTAACGGATACGACGGAGGTCTGGATGGCGCCGGAACGGTGTCGGTACTCACCTCGACAGTATCTTGGATACACAGCCGTGAGATACCCTGAGTTGTCTGGAAATGTCGCACGGTCGGACGCCGCTGTGCGCTAGCTCGACGATCCTCTGCCTGACTACATCCGGTAGGGGCCTTCCGTTCACGAAGACGCCGCCGAGCTGGTTAACTCCGCCGTGGCCTGGAAAATGGAAATCGATAATGCATTAGCTCGAGAGGATACCGTTTTACGAAACGTCCAGGTCGAACTTCCGCGATTGGAGAAAGATCGCGACCGACCTTAGTATTAAAGATCGATTTTACTTTTACACTTTGGATTACTAACTGTTTCCTTCTTACGATTTGAGCTTCTTCTTAGCTGCTCTTAAAATTTCTTCTAGTGTTGGATCGGAGATGGTATAAATTCATCGTGCAACGAAATATTTGTAGCTTTATGATCTAAAAATCACTTGTTACTTCATGGATCAGTCGAATAACTCCTAATGAATGTCGAATTGATAGTGTATCGATAGCGTTAAAATATGATTTCTGTCTGTGTACAACGATGGAATCTCATAGAATATTGTTAATAGGCTTCATTTAGTTTTATCGATTTTGAATATACTGAAACGAACGGTTTTTGCTCTTGACTTATTTATATCGTGCTTTATTAACGGACTCGCATATGTCGATCAAGTATTTCTCGCTACTTTTAATAAATGCTATACGTACATTTATATACTCTGTTCGATCCTCTGATCCAATCATTCTACATAGGGGCAAACACTAGACACAATATATACTAAAACCTCGTATTTCAGTGACCCATTCTTGTATGAAAACATTTTCTGTTCCCCAATTCCCCTTCGAACGAGTGCATTTGCTAATAATGGAAGCAACGTGTGCCAGAACATTCGATTTTCCATCCCACACGCTACTGTTCGTTCTCTTCGCGAGACGACTTTATTTTCGCGCATTACGGTCTCCTAACGCGTTAACTTCGATCTAATATCGTAATGGAGGGTCCTGGACCGCGACATATGTCCCCGTGTACGTGCCAGCGCACCGATGATTTGATGATCAGCGCTGTTTCTAACCCCTAACATCGACGAACCAGGCCTGTTCGGTTATAGTGCGCGACGGGACCGCGCGATTCGTCCCCTTGCTTATGCTGCTTCTTTTTGCCCGGTCAATCGACTTCCTCTGGCAAACATGTTGATGCAGATCAGACTGAATTGTCAGGGGAAAGAAATAGTCGTGATAATGGCCGACATTCGATTTAACGTGCTCCAGTAACGCAGTAGAGTATAACAAGTCTGATACGAATCTTCTTGTTGTCGTGTCCGTGCGCGACTGGACTATTCTACTGGAAAATTAATTCTAGATTTGCCTGATCGTCCAACTTTCACGAGACACGCAAGATCGAAGTTTTTCGAATTCTTATGTACGTATTCGTATATTTGAAAATTAACTTTTTAATCGTTTTAATTACTTAAATTTGGTTTTTCACTATTATGTATTTTACACACGTGAAAGTTAATTTTTAGGTTGTGTAGTAATACGGACTACGGAAGTATTTAAAGAAATTGTAAAATATGAAGGGGCACATATTTTTAGCTACATTGCGTGTAATAAATTAGCTTGATACACGGAGTGTCAGCTCTACCATTAACACTGCCGTTTAGATTTGTACATTTTGTCGAGAGTAGCTAAGTGCTATCGCTTATTTTAACATACCACGTTGTTATCTGCAAATGTAATATATAGTTTATCAAAAAACAAAATTCCCTGAATATACATACATTTTATAATACGTTTAGTACTTCCCACTTTTATTACGACAGTAACCAAAAACATCCAAAATTGTGCTAATGTAACTGCTTGACTGCTTGAAATGTTACAATCAATCGACAGTCAATTTGCTAATAGCTTCAGAAACCTCGAGATCTATGAATTCCAGAAACTCTATCGAACCCTAAATCGTCAACTTCCCAATCCTCAACCGTGCTCGCTAAAACCAACAAAATTACCATTTTCACTTTCATACAAATTAAAACTGCATCGAAACTCTCCATTATAAATTCCTCAGAAAGCAGACAAGACTAAAACTTCTGCGAAACGAAGTCTCTGTTTCCCCATACCAAGGACCACGCGTTCCACGTAGCCAAACAATCGCGGCTAATTACCGCGATGATCCGGCCATTCCGATGAGAAGCATCATTGTTGGCGAAACGAGGCGCTCCGCGACGCGTGAACCACCGATTCTCCTTTTTTCCTCCATTCCCCCATAACTGATACGATCACGACGCAGCAAGACAATGAAGGGATCCGCGATCATTACTAGAAACGATACGCGCTTTCCGGTCGCAAATCAATTCGCTTTCGCGTTTATGGTCGCATCCCCGCGGCGTGGCCGGTAGTCAGGGGGATAGTCGCGCTTGGAATGATGGTGGCGCGGGGCAAAAGCACCATGACCACCCTACGCGGCGCACACACGCCGTCACGCCTGCTGACCACAACTATACGAGGGCCCTGGATTCGAGAGCCGTGGACCACCCCCGGAGGTCAAATCCAGGGCTACCAGTGCTACGAATTGTCGTGCCGTTGCTTTCTCGCAGCAACCGCGTCACCGACGCTTATTATTGTCCCCAAGCTGCGTTCCTATCCTGAATCTCCGTCTATGCGCTACCGTGCAGTCTCGTTTCGTTAGCTCTACTAGCATGCTTGTTAACTTCGGATTTCTTCTTTGTACTTCTCTCTTTTGGACGTTTAAGCGAAAGAAATGTATGAGAATTTGTCTTCTTTCGATTATTCTCGACTCAATGATATTTTTCTAATGTTACAAAATGTCTTCACAGTTTGAACAGTCCTGTGATAGTGTGATGCGTTACGTATGATTTTTCGTTTCAATTTTATGGTAGACATATTCTTAAGACATTAGAAATGCTTTTTGTTCGTTAATGCCAGAGTAGGATCTTTTTGCATAATGATCTAACCTTTCTGTTTCAACAAGCGAGAAGTCTTACAATATTTTGAGAAAGAATTTAACGAAAGATTGGAAGAAAAATTCACGCGTATCAACGATTCGCAAAGAAACGTTAAAAGCAAATTAACCAGGTTTCGAGCGGCACTTTTTACCGTTAATGACGGTATACTATTGCAATATCGTTTCATCCAATCCAAAAGACCCGTCAAACTTTCCCACAGTAACGACACGGTTCTTCAACAAGCTTCTCAGTTGGCGAATTAATCGGATGTTCATCGGTATTTCGACTCGGTACCAGAGAAAGCTGGTCAGCTTCCTAATTCCATAGCGATTCTATCTGACTGCAAGAACGACGATGCAAAATGAGTTGACCTGGCTGCCTGGCCAACTGATACGAACCACTTCCGGGCCGCCACGCTTCTCATTCGCGATCTATTAACACGTCCGCCATTCTGATTTCATGGAACAAGCATGAAGCATATCGTTACATCTTCGCGGTGTACCCTAATCGACGGTATAAAAGCTTTGTAGCAAAGATCGTTTAGTGCAAAGATCATGAAAATACTTTTAGCAGTCAATTAGCCTAAATTGTCCAATAATCAGCCCATCTTAAAATCGTTCTTTTCATTGCATACTAACTTCTTCGTAAACATATGTTTACACTAATGCCTCGTAACTTTTATGTACGTCTCCGGATCGCTTTCGAACTTTACAGAATCTCGTTACAGCGATAATGAAATTTCGAAATAAATTTATAGAAGCCTTCTACGGCAAATGTTCCAATACTTTCGTGAATATATCGGACGTATCAAGATACGATGGCTATCGACAATTAGATACCCTTGACGATTGGTTAATCGCGTCGTTGGAGCGGAACGCGCGAAACTAACGAATTCGACGACGATGTTTTGCGAGGAAAAAGGTATTGCGACGACGAAAAGAAGGAAAAGAGCGATGGACATGGCACGATAGGTGCGCGAGCGAGCATCAACGAAGAATTCTACACGATATAGATTCCCGACTCGGTCACACGATATTTCTCCAGCAGCTTTGTTCCTGTATTACATTACGGTCTGGCGTTACGTATTGCCGGGCGCACGTTGGAAACACGCTACACTTTATTACTCGCTCGCTTGAAAAATACACGGAAAAGTACGGGCCGCTGGTATTATTTTTCAGAAATTCGTAGCCCGATCGGTCGTATGTCTAATTTAATAGTGGAAGTATCGGAGCGAACAAAATGATGTATTCGTAATTTTTTTTCGAAGAAATTTTTGCAGATTTGCTGTTTTTTTGGAGAGTTATTTTTTATAGGTAGACTGTGGATGTTTCTGGGAATTCGGATTTTTAAACATGTTCTTGAAGGAATGGAATTTAAATGGAGATTTGTTTCATCTTCTAGCTACTATGTATTGAATATCCTGCACGTTCTTGTACATCGTGTGAATTCCTCTCTTTGATTTTCTTCGGTAATTCTCAGTATGAACGCGTAAAACATATTCTTTTGCCTTATGAATTTATTAGAAATACGTTAAGTTGGAGATATATCATTGCTCAAAAATATATGGAAATCGATCACAGTAACGAGCAGATCTTAAATACCTTATCGAATACACGAATAATAGTTGAATTGAGACAGCAAATGTTTCTCAGACTGCAGAGAATTAAATTTTCCATAACTGCACGAACATCTGCAATCTATTTACATTCACTTTATATTTTTCATTTGTCATTTTATATTTTAATCTCGATTATTTCAGTGTCAATAACATCGGTATCATGGAAAGTCGATTCGATATATTAGAGAAAGTCAAGTTTATACTTTTCTAATGTCACGTAAATCGTAAAAATGTTTCCAGTATAGAGTGATACAAAATTACAAATAAAATCGTTGATTTGTTTCACCTGCCTCTGTAGCAAATATCGACGATAATTTTTCTGGTCTTGAAACGTTCAGCAAATTCCGCTGCAATTACACGGATAATTTTGCCTGTTCAATGAAAGCGATTGGCTGACTGGTCGCGGAACGATTCAGCTGCGATGCACTCGCGTTGACCGCGCCGTTCTTGTTAATGTTTCATAATTATTATCATGCCATTAGTTCGAACGGAACCGGCGGACGGTCGCGGCCACGCCGCTTGGAAACGGCGACCGTGGCCACCTAATTAATACGTTTCCACCTGTAATTAGACGAAATCGCGATCGAAAGACTTTTCCTTTTTTCTTTTTTTCCTTTCACACAGTGATCAGTGTATCATATGATTTTAACACATTTACGACATAATAAAATGTAATTATTCCTCCGCAAAAACTGCATATCTTTTTATCTCACAATTTTCTAATAATATTTGCTGTAACTCTCTCTTTATTACTTAGTATTTCATTTGTATTTTGAAAATAATTCTATTAGCACATTTAACTGCGTACGAGCTGATTTCGAGGAGACATATATTTTGAAGAAAATTAAATATATATCGAAAAGTAGAAAATTGTGAAGAAATAATTCACAAAAATTTATGTCAAGTACATATGGAGAGCTGAGAATCATAGTGGAGCATGTAACACGGTCCGCTGTTAGTTTTCAGAAAATAGTGTCCTAAGTTTATTATTAGAAAAAATTGATTATATCTTTTCGACTCATGTAAACGTAGATACAGTTACCAACTTAATTATGAAATTAAAGGGACGATACCTCTAAAAGTTTAAATACGTAATTAAATATAAATTCTTCAAATTCTGACTTGGACCATTATGACGCAAAGTTTTACAATATACAAACAGATATCGTACGATATTTATTTATTAGCTTACATCATTGTAAATAGCGAATACTGAATCTGCGATGAACATGTTAACCGTGTTGCTTACAATTTTATTCGTCTCTCTAAAAATATTTCTATTAAAACACATAGAAATAAAATCTCAAGGATTGCGTCTCCGATTGTTACAATAAGAGTGCAGCAAGTAAATTCCAAATAATTAAGAGGACGAATTCTATGCATCGGTATCAGCGAATGTGTTAAGCGTTCACCGAGTCAACACATTTTTCTCCGTTTTCTTCACACTTTTCTCTGTTCACGCGCGATTACGCCGGACACGCTTCCAAAGTCGCGTTCTCGCTTTCGATCGCTGCTTACCGCGCACAGTGCGGAAGCGTGTGCAACACGGTTCCACGATTCGGTCCGGTTTAACCCCCTTTTTCTCCTCGAATTTGCCGGATCGGTTCAGAGCGATGTGAATTTCTCCGGGATATAGCAAGACCGACTTTTTATTCGGCGGGGGAAAGAAAGTGAGAGAAAACGAAAGTACGAGAAGATTCTGTGGCAGAGTTTTTTCTTTCTTTCGCAAACTAGAAGAGATTTTCGTTTCGAGCGTTCGCTACGCTGATTCGGAAGCTTTCACTGAGGATTTAGGGAAGCGAAGAGGAACAACTTGATAGGAGGTAGTCGAATGGTTCCGCGAAAGGTTCCTACGCGGATCAGAGACTGCAACGACGTGCGGTTTTGCTTTTTCATCAACCATTGTACCGCTACGAATCGAACGGATCGGACGAAGGTCGTTGAATTTCTCGTTTTCGCACTCTCGTTTACTCGACGACGATGCGAATTTGTCGCCAAGCGGACCGTCCGCTCGACTTTCCTCGTTCTATTCCACGGACCGCTTGATCGGACAGAAAATACCGGGAGAAATCGATTTTTACGCTAACAAGTTCGCTCTCACGATCCGGGGAAGAGAGTTGATTGTTTTCTGCTTTTTCGGTGTTTAAGTTATTCCGTGTAAAAACGGGCGGTGTCTTGCCGCTTCTTAGAATATCGTTTCCTATTCACGGTTATTAAAAGACAAGAAGAGAATCTTCTAACTTAGTTCGGGTCAAGCGGTAACCTAGGCAAACCTTAAGTATTCTTCGTATCGCGAGTTTGAAATATTTTATAATTGACTTAATTCGTTTTTCTGATTGTCAGATTCTCTTGGATATAGTAATTCGTTTATTTAGGAATTTGCTATTTCTCATGTACCAAGTTTTAAGCGAGTGAGATCGATTTTTGTGCTAGCTGAAATTGATCTGTTCTTACTAATTGTTAATTGATAGTGTAAAGTACCTAGTTATGTAAGGGAAAATTTTATCAATAGACTAACTCTGTATAGTTTTTAACGTTTGTTTACTTAACTAGCTACGTTTAATGAAATAAAATTTTTTAACGATAGAAGAAAATTCTGGTTAGAAAGACCCAAAGAACGCAGCAAGGTTAAAAGCAGTAATTTCGTAGATGAAGACGAACGTAATAAAAATTAATCAAACAACCGTCGCCTGACAACTATGCAAAAATAATTCGAGGCCGAGACGCAAATTCGAATCTTGTTTGCTACAGAAGTGTTGAAAATAAATCAACCAGAATAAATCTACGAGTAAATCGGAATCATCTGCTCTTTACCCATAATATCACGAAAGATGCAACCCAATTAAAACAAAGATAAGCAAAAATATGCAACCAAGGATTTCTAACAAACGAAAAAATTCACAAGGAGGTAGAAAAATAGAAAAATAAGTCCGGAGGACCGCGCGTGTTGTCAGCTTACAGGTGTAGTATTCCATCATATTCTGATTGTAACGATAGGCGGTGCTGAGGTCCATCGTGGCCCCTCAGTAGCCGACGGCCGTCGGCTGTGGGAATCCAGGTGGTTCCTCTCTTGATGTCGCGTATAATATGTGAAACGCGTCCAAAGGACGGTCGGTCCTATTGACCACCGACGATGATGTTTCTCGCAAGTTTCCAGAGGTGATGGTTCTCGTCTCTTTTTTAACCGTAGCCTCCGAGACTAGTCTATGGCGTAGCGGTACAATGACCGTCATCAGGAGCGTCTTTGTGCCGGACGACGGGTGGCTTCGACGAGCACCCGGTCGACCGTCGCTTCATCTTCATGAATCGAGAGCTGAATCCGTCCTCGTCTGCTAGAACTTTATCTATGGGACACTTACGGCCTCTCAAATTTCTTCTCACAGCACTCGCGACATCACTGAACTCCACTCTCGCACGATGTCCACAATGATACTCTGATCGAATTCTCAAAAGGGTTTTTGACTCTCTTCATCGTTGGATTGGTAAAATGAGACGATTTCTCAAATTAGTTTCTGGATGTTGGAATTTTAACAATTTGGATTTTAACGGTTCTTAGCCTTACGATTACTTCGAAATGTACGATGGATCTTAAAATTGAGATTCCAATGGCTTTCTAATATTTTGGACACTGCTTTTAGAAGATTATTGACGAGTTTTGCACGATTATCTGCGCGACATTTAGCTTGCTGTTAGTCACTGTACACTGTTCTTCGCTGATAACACAGTTCACTTCATCGTATCCAAAGGATCACTTGAGATTTCATTTGTATTCACTTATCAACTATACTTCGATCGTATCAATCATCTCTTTCTTTCTCCATATAAAGACACACAGAGTCCATCGTTAGAAACAATTCAAAATAATCCAAGAATCTCGTTCGCACGAATCGTCTCCGAGAGAACCATCTCTGTCCCGTCCATAGTTGTCAGCAAGGAATCCGAGCGAAGAGCAATCCAACCATGAAGAAGTATTCACGAGCAAAGAACCGATGAAAAACAATCCTGGATACTCGTCGGACACTTTGAAGCGACTGTGCCTGGTAACTCGTCAGTTCGTGTCGTTGGGTCCCGTGGCCGAAATAGGCAAAAAGGTTCTCGGTCACGTCCGACTCTCGTTATCGTTATCAGCCGCGGTGACACGGTGGCTGGACCCCAAAAAGCGGCACGGTCGTGCGGGTAACAACGACGTGAAAGCACGAACAAGGCTTCTGGCGACGGGCACACGTGACTTCGCCAAGCTTTTCGACCCCCGCCTC
>NT_176945.1:842404-863536 GCF_000188095.3 Bombus impatiens
GGGCGGCTCTGTGACGCGGGGTTTCTACGGAAACGGCTTGAGCGTCGCGCGGGATAACGTCGTTATTGGCATCCACCGCGGTGCGACGGAGAGAGCGAGGCCGGCTGCGAGAGCAAGAGGCAGAATCCGGGATGGAAGAGGCAAAGGTTGCGAAATAAACGTTCGCCGGCTGGTCTACCGCCAACAGTCCCACGCGAAATCACGCGGCGCACACCCCCGTGAGCACTGCTTATTCATGAGCTTGTCCCTCTCCGGGAGGTTCTACCTTGCTCTCCTTGGATACGATGTCTCGCCTTATCGATTTTATTTATTTAAGAGTTTCCCTTTGTCGCTCCACTTCTTCCGAAACACTCGCCTCCTCCCCAACCTCACTGCTCGACCACTTCGTCTCGATGCTCTTTTACCCCCGGTCGACGATCGAAGAATGTTTCGATTACCTTAGTTCGCTCGTTATTGGAAACGATTATTACCAAAGAGTGTCGCTACAGTACAGGATATTACTCTTAGGTTTATTTATAGATTAGAATATCTTTCAATACAGTTTTCACGAACACCGCCAATCTGCGTGATAGTTCCACTTGGTCTCTCGATCATCGTTTCTGCTGGTTATTGTATCGCAATTATATCACTTTTCTTTCTATAGTTTTCTTCCTATACCTATACCCTTATATTTTCTCTTCGTTCTAAGTTTAACAATGTACTTTTTCTACCTTCTTGGGAAAGCAAAAAACCTTCTAAATTTGTATATCGTTCATTCCGCACCCTTCGTCACATTATCACACAGTCAGAGGGTTAAACGATTCACGATCACGAAAGATGAATCAATTTCGATCAGCGCACGATACAGGGAGCACGAGGCGTATCAGACTCTGACGCGGCTAATTACGAGACTGATTACGTCGCGGGACAAAATATGGTGGACACTGTCTATAGTCCGTGGAGGATGGTAAAAGGTGGATGAGGGAGGAAAGGGCTAGGACTTCGCAAGTTACGCGTGTCACGTGGGGTGTGTGGGGAGGGGAACAGGAGGTGGGGGACGATATACTGGTTTACAAACTGCGGCGCGCTCACCGCTAGGATACTTTTCCTTGGGAACTTTGTGTATATACCGTGCGGTGTGGTATAACATTTACGGTAATCTATAGATGCTTACTCGCCGGAAGAGACTTATCACTTTTATGCAGGCTATAACTCGAAAGTTAGGCAATGCACGATGCATTCCAATTACCCTTCAGCGGGTCCGAATTACTCATCCCTGGCCCCCGGCCGATTTTTATCCGCCGCCGCCGAGTTATTGCGAGTCGCGAGTACGTGGCCAAACTTTCAGCAACGATTTATGGAAAGGGTTTGACCGCGATCCAGATCCAGCGAAAAAATCTCTGTCGTTACGAGTAAGTTGCTCACGAGAGAAGCGTTCTACGTTTTAGTGAAAACACTTAGGCGATTTCGACATCTTTTTCCGCTTAACCCTTTTTGCGAAGTATCGAAGTATCAAATTGGCGTCGTATTTGAAGATTACGGGAGAGAATACGGAATTTTACTTTTGTCAGGCCTTTATTCTTGTTACCTGCTGAACGAGATACTATATTTGAAGTTAAAGATGACGACAGCTTTGTGGGACCAGAGATACAGTATTTTAGAAACGTAGCGGTGGATTGAAGAAGTTCTATCGCAGAACAGGAGTTCAAATAATATTGCGACGATCGGTATTTATGAAATATTTTGGAGGATAATACAAATACATATTTAATTACAGAACCGAGAGAAAACCTGCGTTTGATATAAAAATTGTTTCCGTAAAAAGGCGCGTAATTTCATTCGCTATACCCTTACGCTATACTCTTCGTTAGCAACAAAGTTTAATCTCAATCTCAACTATATAGCCTCCCTTTCTAATCCCAAAAGTACTACCAAGCGTATAAATTGCATATATCTAATACATCGCGTCTCTCCCATCCAACACCATGTTAAAACAAAACCAAGAATTCATATTCCAGGAATCTGGCAACTGAAATAAGGAGCCCTTAGGTGGCATTAAAATCCAAAAAAGCCTATCGTCTTCGTAAATGGTGCATGAAACGGACACAATTTACAGCCGGATACAAAAAAGCGTATCGAGATCCGTGGAAAGAAGCTCCGGGATTCGATCGAGGATCGAAGAAGAGGTAGTCTGCGAGGGGGCCCCCCACCTATCTAAAATGTTAGCGCTCTGGGAAGGTCTGGTGTTCGAAGCGACTCGGATCAGCCGGAAGGTGCGGTCAGCCATCGGCGTCGGTGGGACCGCCGCTGGGCCGCGAATCTCACAAGGGTCCGGTTTACATTCGAGTGCGTTCTTTCATGACTCCTTTCTTCGTTTCATTCCTACGTTCCGACTGGGGGCCACCTCGTTCGTTCCTCCTCCGCGTTTCGTCCACCTCGTCGCGTCTGTCTCGCTCGCAGAAACAGAGACGTACAGAGGCCTCCTCCATTGACATTAGATACGTGAGATCGGGAAACGCGCCTCTTGTCGAACGCGAGGTTCGTTGCGTAACCGGCTTGCGTATCCGACACTCGACGTAGCCGCCGGGGATCCCGTAATTTCCTAGCCGGCCGATTCTGCGTTTTCGATTGTCCGACGAGGCTTGGATCGATTGCACGCCGACACCGCATCCTGTTACCGCGGCTGCTTTTTAACCTTCGACGACGCAACATTGCCGCTCCGCGGAGGATTGGATTCATCTTAGTGTCTTTTGGACGTGTGAGCGTGTGTGCGTTCGCTTTCTTAAATACGCAGTTGCGATGTTGGCGTAGATTAGGATCTATCGATGATTCCCCGTGTTCTTTAGATGCGCGGACGAGCTGTTTCCAGCGTGTGAAAGATGCGTTTCCTGGGTCGTAGTTGGGCGTCGGGTATGAGTTTCGATTCAGGGGTGGTTTCGATGGAGCGGCAGGCTGGAAGTTGTAAATTATTCTGCTCGAGGATTGGGTTGTCCAGATTTGACGTCGGATTTGTTAATCGAAATGTAAAGAGGAGTTTCTGGTTTCTGGCAAGGAATAGAGAATACGGGCTACTTGGAATGTTTTTAATATTCTAAGATATTATTAAGGTAGTTTGAGAGTACTCCGATAGGCATTCTGAAGATAATTACATTTCGATTGAAACTGTTTCTAAGTACTTGATTCTCCTAGATTCTCTCTAAATGTTAAAATATAACAAACCTTCTGAGAAAGACTTTTTAAAACAGATCCCTGAAATTGTTTAATAAAATACATACTTCGCGTTAATCTGTCACCATAACGTTCAAATAAACAGGAAATCATTAGCACTACCGAAAATCTTACTCCCCTTACCGCCAATTACAAATAAAATCCCTGCTAAATCCTACCGAAAATCCCTCGAAACCAGAACTAAACCAGTTCTTGGTGTGCTTCCCCATATCACGCAGTCGATTCTTCCCCTGACAACAAACCCTCGAAAGAATTCTTGGTTCACCTGGCTCGTGATCCCGGGGAACAAAGAGCAGGCCGCGGCAACGGGGATCCATTCGTCATTATCGCGTCGGCCGACCTAATCTCTGGAGGATCTCTCGAGATTACACTTTGGCATATCATTTGCCTGAACGAACGAGCGGCTCGGTTCGCGTTGACGGGCAATATGTCCTCTACATGAGTGCACCGGCACTCGACGTGAGATACATTCGCAGTCGAATTTAGGGGAAACACGCACTTGGAACCCGTAGCTTTGAGGTTGGATAGCAGTATTCGAAGTGTGCAAGCGATACAGTGGTCGTGCAGCGCTGTCGCAGGGCAGATGCAGATGAGCTCGTTGCTCCGGGTGCATCGATCATTGGGGTAACGTGACTGCGTCGTGCTCTTGGATGGCTAATCTGTAGCTTGGAGGTTCACTGTCCTTCCTAATCCGTCGGATAACCGCTGTATTAATCTGATTTATCATTGGCAAGACGTAGGAGTTACGTAGGATCTGCGATATGCATGATCTTTGTTATCTGTGGGTAGAATATTGCAGTATTTTGCTGATTTATTAGAAGAGTTATAAAAATTGGCACTTTCAGATAACTGCGAAACTTGATACGAAATCTATGATTTCGATGATCTTCGTTTTGTAAATGGAATATCAGATTGAGTAATAGGTTCGTTCACCTTCTATTAGATGTATTTTTGGAGAAATTAGATGAATATGTTACTCCTTAATTAGATAAATTTTATATAAATGTAACAACGTTTGGTGCTTTTTAAATTTATCACTCAATTTGATATAGTGATTAAACTTGTTTTTAATGTCTGAGTTAAGTATTTTTTCCTATATGTATAGTTATATGTAAGCAACAATTCGGTATCGAAGAAACTACGAAAGGTTTAGTATGTAGAAGGTTAATCAATAATATGCAAAACCTATGTTGGAAGAAAATTCTTCGTAAGAATTATCAAACAAGAAACCTGTCCACAATACAGATAACAGTTCTGCTCATATAACAATTAATAATCTCCTAGCGCAGCAATCAGCAATCTCGGTCTCCTCTATGTGCAATCACGAACAACCCTGTAAATCTCGGGAAACACCTTAAATCGTTGTTAGAATTCTGCCCGTAGCTGGAATTTCATTAGCTGCTTCAATTAGAGTCCCCGAAACGTCGTGGTGGTTTCGCGAGAATTATTTTTCTGTTTGCCGTCGCGCGACCGAGGATAATGGGTCTCCGATGAGAATCTCGTTCGCGGCAAAAACGGTCCGTCCGAACGATCAAAAAAAGAGGAAAAAAGGAAAGAAGCAGAAAAACAGAGGAAAAAGCACCGGACGAATTTATCCCCCTGTTGGCTCGCCGCTCTCGAAACCGCAAAAACCTGGAGTGCTCGTTGCGAGAGCATCCCACGGAATTCGGTGACTATTCCGTAAAAGATTAACCCCTAACCGTATTACCGTACCCGTGACATAGTAAGAAGAAAAGGGAAAGAAAGATATAGCGGTGGCGGTGGGCGATAACTTACGAGATTTGATGTAAATAGCACACTTACTTATTCGCCAGTGTCGCGCGGCACAAGTTAAAAATACGAAGGGCAAGGCGAGGGATGCCGAGAGATGGAGAGCGAAAAAGTAGATGGCGAAGAAAAGGAAGGATAGATACGGCAGGAGGGAGAGAAAGAGGGAGACAGGGAGGAAGTGACTTTTTTGCGTAATGAAAGCAATCAATTCAAGTCCCTGGCTGCAGCGTTCTCTCCTCTGGTAAGGGAGAATCGTGATCCAGCTTCGTTCCTTCTCTATCGTTTCCTCTTTCTCCTTTTATCCTCGATTCTGCGTCTAAGGGCGGAAAAAAAGCTTGGTAGGGGTAGCAACTGAGTCTCGCCTTGCTCGTGCCACCCTCTTTCTCGCCGCCCTAACAGTGGCCGAACCACTTTTGTAGTCATCATAAAATGCCCTGCTTTCAAGTTCCGACGATTGCTACTTTTTTGTTCCCTTCTCTTTCTCTTTTTTCCTTTCTCCGTCTGTTTCACCCTGAACCTCCCATTCGAGGGTAGTGCGGCGGTAGGAAATAACGAAGTGGTGAGTTCAGGAGGAGACGAGGGTTTAGGAGGGTGGTGGAACAGGTTAATCCTAAGTATTTTCTTCGGGGGGTTGCAAGTACCAGAGGTAGGAGAAAGTCCCGGGGGTTGCCGGGGGTGGTGGGTGCCTCTTTAAAACAGTACTAAAGTATCGTTAATCTTGAAAAGAGAGGCTCTTACTTTCGCCCGGACAAACTAGTTAGACACATCCGCCTGATACAAAAATAAATTGCGATCCGCGACGATAAGTCTTGTCCGCTTGCTACAGGCCGTACACTGCGATCTCTTCCTGTAGTTATTACGCGATCGTTTTTCTTAAGAAACGAAGTTTTGCGTTAAAGAGCGAGGACATTATACTATAAAAGTTTCACGAGTAATTATAGGATTGTTTCCTTCGTTGACAAGATTTTTATCTCGAAATTCTTTAATTTCCAATTTTTTAATTTGAAGTTTAAGTTAACGAGGTTTTTCTAGACTGATAGAGACTTCTGACATTAGTGTAAACAGTTCGAACAGCACATCGTAAAATATATCATTACCATGTCTTTCGATAAAGCATTTAAATTTACAGTTTACATTTGACAATTTACAGAAGCATAAAAATACACATGGCAATTTCTAATTACTAATTCGTCGTTAATTTCTACGTTTTCAAATAATGTTACTACAAGGTGTTCGAATATTATCGTAGCGTACGCGTTAAAAGGATAGCGTAATTTCAAATTTTGACGAAAGATGAAATCGCTTAAATTTCTGCGAGAAATGGCGAAAAAGTTATCTGGTAAATGTTACGACAATGGAATCTCTCGATGGTAAAAACGTAGTCTCGAGCTTCCCGTGGGAAATGCTAAATATCAAACACACGACTCTCCCCCGTCCCCAGGAGAGCTAAAGGCCACAACATCATAATATGATTACGCGTTGTCCGTCATCCCCTTGTTTAGAAGCGATTATTACGCGGTGCGTACGGATTTACGACTGGACTGACGACAAACAATTATTCGAATCTCCTTTGGCCTTGTCTCTGTGACGGGAAGCGTTGCTTCACGGGCGTAATTTAATTAAACGAGTAATTAACCACGACAAACGTGCATTAAGTTATAACATACGAGTTCATATTTTACTGGATTTACTGGATAAACATTTTGTATATGAAGATATTAAGAAGTTAATTTTAAAAGAATATTTTATTAATAAATGAATAAAGTAGCCTTATATCGATGACCGGACTAAATATATCGAAGGAAGAAATTATGGTTACTCGATAATCGAAAGAAGCATAACGATCCTGTGTTGGTCTTTCCGACTAAGAAGAATTTGCATAATAAATTTCTCCGATTTTCCGACGACTGAGGCGATTATTTATATATTATATTATTTATTTAATATTACGTAAATAAATAAGAGAAAAATAAACTTACTATAAAATAAAATTGGCCATCCAATTTTCTGTCGTTTCTCTTTTTGTGGAACTTCACAAAAATTATTCCATATTTTGATCACATCTACCACTTTAGGCATCGTCGGTTTTCATTCAATGAGTTTGTTAATTTTCTGTATAAAAAATCATTTGTATGCAAGTAGTTCATTTTCTTATCTCCCTTCTTTTATTTTTTTAGACGGTATAATATATGATTGTCCGTGTCTGCTTCGAACGTCGCCTAATTTGCGATTCCCACCAACTGATTATTCAATAGATCGTCGTATCCCACTGCTTAATAAGAATGTTTATTATTTACGCGTATGCCTTTCGATCGACCGAAATTCTTACGACGTACACACGGAAATGACAACGATTTGAGTTTGATGTTGATAGTAGTGTTGATAGTATTGATCAATACGGACGTAGAGGCAATTACAATACTTCTAGAATTAAAGTTGTACGTATATTTGTAATTCGTGTGACTTTTACTTTTATCAGATTGTATTAGGTCGTCCGAAAAGTTTCTTTCGTTTTAGAAGGAAATAATGGAAGCACAATATTTTCCGTTTTATATTATTTTATCGAATTACGTATGATCCATTTTGTCTTATCAAAATAAAGATCACAACGTTCGACAGATTAAGTTTCACGTTTGTATAAAAACGCGTTGTTGTAAAAGACGTGTCCGTAAAAGAAAGACACTTTTCGGACCACCTAATATTCTTAGTGAAAATTCTCAATTTCAGTAAAAATGAAACAAAGGCTCGTTAAAAGAAAGATATTAATACTTCGTTGGCCATAGTTTTATAACCACATTCCGAGACGTATTTCTTTTTAATACATCGATCGATAATTGTGATAAGTTGCAAAAATATACTTATGCAATACTATAATATACCATACTAATAATACTGTAATATTGGATAACCAAAACAATCCTCCCTTCACTGATACTGCTACAACAACATTCTCGTATTATCCGTGTCGAAGAATTTCTCGATAAACTATGCTCGAGTCCAATTTTTGGAAAATATTCTCTGGTGCCCAGCAACATCTCGACTTTCTCTGTTTAAGGATAAATCCCGGAGATCCGTTGTATTAAGCATGAATAGCGTCACGGTAATGGTTGGAAGAAGGGTTATGCCACATACGCGTTCAAGGGGGATCCACTCGAGTGGTTTGTCGTTTGTGGTGGGTGGAAAGCTCATGAAGTTCACCCTAAGTGCACAGGCACGTGGTGGGCCAAAGGGGGTGGGGTCAGAGGGGTAGAGACCGAGAGAAAGAGAGAGAGAGAGAGAGAGGGAGAGAGAGAGAGAAAAGCGGTCGCTGGGAGCACGTGCTGTCGCGTGTCGGCGAGCCCTTGTGATCTATGTGCCGTCACTGCACCACCTACGTGTATATATGCATGGAAATTATTGCTACATCGGCCAAATATATCCCTCCTAATGTTCTATCGCGATACTCCTCTATTCGGGGTTGACCACCTCGATTTGCCAAAACATTTTAAAAGCTATCGATCCCTGTTCGTCCGTTGATGGTCGTTTCTTGGAGAATTAAAGTGTTTTTATGGGCCAGTAGACAAGCTGTTAAATCAGAGCATCTCGTGGACTCTCGCGTTTCTCGAGGGATTGGTAAAGTTCGTTTTGATGCATATAATGATTAATATTTTTTGATTATATTATTATCAATAAACCAAGAGAAAGAATTTGTTTCCAGATTATAAAAATTACCGAATCAGTCTAAATGTCTGGTTACAGATTTCTTATTTCTAAAGTTACTGAAACCGTACAGGTGTTTTCGACAATATCAACGTTTCAATTTTATCGAGGCAGAAACATGGTTACGCATGCCTATTTATTTTCATCGTATCGTCATAATCCTACTTAGATATTTCTGAATCGTTTACACAATTTAGTGTCAGTAAAATCCTCAGACAACGTAGCGAAGATCGAAGAGAATTATTCCATTGCATCTTAATATATTCACGAATTATTCGCAAATAAACCCAATACATTAATTACGATCAAGACACCCTCGCGCAAGATTGATATTCGAATCGAGTCAAGGGGACAGGACTGTGGACCAGCAGCCCTCGACAGGAGAGAAGACCCTGCAAGCATCTCTTTTTGCGTCCGAAGGTGGTGATGCGGCGGTGAATAAGGGTGGGCGGCGTGCCTCCAGGGGGTTTAACCCGGGGGTTGGTGCATATTTCACGGTCGGTGGTCCCATCTCGCGGAGACAATCTGAACCAGCGCGGATACATCATCGCGTGACGCCACGTAATAACCTCTTGGGCCACGGCGACCGCCTTTCAAAACCCTCTTATTTATTCATCTCACCTCGTGCTCGCTCTGTCACGCCAGCCCCCTCTCAGAACACTGCCGTTTCTTCCATCCTCGCGATTACGCGAAGCTTCGAAGGTGCGACGAGATTCTGATAGATCTACCCTTCACCGACGTGATCGATAGATCGCGGTTGTTTATACAAATCGATGTTCTTACGAGCACAACCAAAGAAATGGAATCTAAATAGAAATGTGTCACCCTCTAAGTGTTTTAATAGATGGGAATTTTGTACGTCAAATAGTCGCACACTTACATTTCCTATAAACGAACAAGCATTTATTTCAACATTTTTATTTTATCTAATTGGAATTCAGTATATTGGATTAATGAAGCTTCGTTTCCATATACATTCTCATACAGTGTTTAGTTTGGTACATTCTCAAGCTTACTTAATCCTCCATACAGTTTCATTGATAAGTATTTTCACATTTTTATCATACACAGATATCAATCGTTTAAAATTCGACAAATATTTGACAATTTGGAAAATACGAATACTTCTATGATATATATATATATGTCGGAGATGAAAGAACATCGTGATTTCCAATACCCTAGTCCAGACTTTTACTATAGCTACACTTAAGTATTATAATAAAAATAAGAAATAGTTCTAATGTCCCAATTTGGCTTTATGACGATGAGTTCGGGCTCGAAGTGACATAGCGGGTCACTAGACGTAGCCACGGTCACGGAAGGGACGTGTATCTGACAGAGGTATGGAACGATTATATGGCTCTCCTTAAAAAGCAAAGATTGACCCGAGAAGTGGGGACAGGAATATAAAAGGGCAGTTTCATTTGGATTACGAGTTAGTTAGTTAGTCGTTGGACGAATTGCTGATTGAATTATCGAGAAAGTTACTCGAAACGTTTGTACTCGTTATCCCGTGGACCGTGGATTCGTTATCGAACCTGAATTCGTTGTCACTATCATCTCGACCATCCTATCGCCGCTATTACTCATAGCCTCTTGTAGTGTGCACATTTGTACCGATAAACATTAGCTACATCCGCGACAATAAAGTAAGTAAAGGTTCATCGAACGCCCCAAAATTCCAACCTGACTCCGACATATACTATATAGTACACGTAATGCTAGTAGCAAATGATTAAGTGCAAGTCCTGTTGAATGAACGAGCGAAGATTGTCCTTTCTTTCAATTCTAAGTTCTTCTTTTTCTCAGGATGATCTTAAGTAACTTCTGTACTCGGTGTTGCGTGAAATTCCCGCAATCCCCGCCGCGATATTTCAACGTTTCGCAAATTACGCTTGTTATTTCGCGAGAATGCAAACAACGGCGATTCTCGCGTTGTTGGCACGAATAATTACCAGCCGAGGGAGCTGCTTGAACGAAGAAATCATCGATCAGCCAGAGGCTGACTAGCGAGCCCAGGCATTCCTCGAATAGCGTCTAATCCATCAGCGAATTCACGTATCGCTTACCAGTGTCGTTTCTTCCGTTTTTTATTTTTTTGAACGAACGACGTCCTAGTGATACTTCGTCGCCAGATGTTACCGCGTATATAAGTACGTCGACGAAGGATCTCGCGGCGAAAACGAACAGCGAAAAGCCGAACAGCCTACTTTTCACCCTGGACGATGTCGCGCCATCCTAATGTCATGCTTCCCAGAACTCCTCTAATGCGATTTCTCGCGAATATTTTGTCTCCTTTTTTATTGTCAGCGCTAAATGTTCTTCCGAATTAGCCAAGAATCAGAGCAAGATGGTATTTGTTTCAAACATATCATCGAATTAGTTTTATAATTAATTGACAACTCGATTCTCCATCATGACACGATTTTACGATCTGAAAGAAGACAATGAATTTTTATATGACAGTACACGTAGAAAGCTATCTTCCGAAAACTGGGAATTCATTGACTTATAAGATTCTTAACCCTTTGTGAGCAGAAAAGGAAGTAAGATGTAATACTTGAGCATCTGATGTGCCAGGTCTTCTTGGAATGAATATTAAAGATTGGAAGCGTTTTTCAAGTTTACACACAGATATTTTATTAGCAGATAATCTGATTGGGTATCAAGAGCGATAGAATTGTAGGAAATTCTCTCCAATTTTTTATTAAGCTTAATTGGCCTACGATATCCCTTTATTGTATTATAACTCTCCGAAATCTAACGATAATAACACCGCAAAATAAAACTTGTACAAGACTACCGCTCGAAAGTAGATTCTTTTTGCTATTCGATATTTCGTTTGAATTCCTCGAAACAAACCTTCCGTTTTTCTTTCACTGACTTCAATAACAAGTAACAACAATTCGACGGACAATTCAAAGCTTCAAGACGCGTCGAAATTAATGGCTAGGAAAGAAGAGGTATTTCTGTGCCGGGCGAGAAATATCGTCGGAGCGGACCGCGAGCGGCCCTGGCCGTTAAGATAATAATAATCTTACGAGCGCGAATCCTTCCGCCACGAGACGACGCCTGAGACACGCGCATATACGCGCGTGCGGCCCGTTGTCGACACACGTACTTGACTCTTCTCGTGTAACGCGGCCGGCAGAAAGGCTATTTGTCGGATGACAAACGAGCGGCGGGCTACGTGGGTGGCTTCGCCTCGCGCGGCAAATGGTGAGCACCGCTCCGTGTCGCCGCGCGCGCTCTCGTGTCGTTCGGTTTTCAGAATCTAGCCGCGAATCCTCGTTCAACCTTCCATCGAGTCGTTTCGTGCGATCGAAGAGGATGCGAGCCTGGAAATCCCGATTTATTTTGATTTATATCGCGAATGCTTCCTCGGTGTACGCTGCTCTTCATAAGTATCAGCACATTTATCGCTGTATTAGGAGAAACAAGGTGAACCAGACAAGTTATTGGAAAACTACGAACCTTCCAACCGCGGACGACGCGACGTCGAAATCGCCTTCTATTTACGCTGTTAACGCGTTAAGAATATGTAGAAAAATATGTAAAATTCGCGTGACGGTCAACTTGTCAATTTCGCCGAGGTATGCTATTATCGCGTTGCGTCTTTTTGTTGCATCAAAAGTCTCCTATGCGGTCTTCTATCCGCGATATTTGTACAATAAAATTTGATTGTAATCCATAGATGTGATTTGGAGTTGTGAAGTATTTAATCGCAAAACTAAAAAAAAAAGAAGAATTCTACAGGGGTAAAAAGAGGTGAAAAACAAAGATTTTTAACAAATATGATAGAGTAGATATTATAACATAGATTCGTTTATGTAATGAGAAGAAGACAATTGATTTCTCAATCGCATTCCGCACGAGACTAACAAATATCCTAATACTCGTGAATGAGGATGTACGTAACCAGAAACACCGTTCAAAACGAACGAATTCGACGATTTGTAGGCACGAGTTTTGATAAGAAATAAGACCATCGATCGATCTATTGGATAAAGAGGAAGTCGAACGATTTCGATTTGCTTGCGAGATAATGATTTTTTGAATCGACGCTTGGCTCGTTTGAGAGTGAATCGAGAGGAAGTCGAAGGAACAACGTTTTGCCTTGTTTAATCTGAGATCTCTTTTTCCCTATGCAGAGGAACATGAGTGATAGATAGCTAGGGTAGATTGGAATCGTCTCGGACAGGTATTTCTGGCCGAGTTAATTCGTGACCACGGAGTCATTAAATGGAAGTTGAAGCAGCGATTCGTAGATTTAAGTGGACGATTACTCTACTGCGCCTTAGCGTCGGTGTATTTTAGAAGCGACTCTTTATACGAGGTTTATAGGGATTTGCTAGCAATATCTCAAAGATAGTTGCTGTATCTTGGTAAAACAAATAGTTTTCAAAAACAAAACACGGCAAGAAAAATAGATAACTGGGAATTGATTTACTGTATGAATCATGACGACGTCTTTCTCTGTTTCCCGCCTTTCTTCAACTTGTCGAAGAGATAAGAAGTTAAACAGACAAGGAGAATTTGAAGCTAAAAATTTGTTTAGTACACGAGTCCTGATTGTTTCTCTTTCTACTATATTATCTTCGTTATAACGAGATTTTACAAATACAAATTCAACGAGAAATTACAAAATTAACTTGCAGTTAAAATCTGATTTAATAAATTTAATTTCTAAACCATTTAATGCATTTTATCAGCGGTTACTAACAGTCCTTGAAAAGTTCAGAAACCGATAAACTTGACATAAGAGTCCAACTTAATCTACCAATAATGCGATTCATAAATATAAAATACAACGCGGATTTATCAAATACGTCAGAAACCTTTCCGTTTCCAATGGAAACCAAAAAATCAACTTCGCAAACAACGCAAGTATCATCTACCTTAGCATCGACGACTAATTTCCGATCTGTCAAAAACGACGTCCTACCAACACCATAGTCGAATCGAACCACCGAATCGAAGAAGCGAATCACCTTGTGGCCGGCGTTAAAGACGCGAGGCAGCGCAAATTCGGATTCGTTGCAACGGCGTCGTGGTCAGTGCCGTAGATCAGCACCGGTATCATAGCTCAGGGTCCACGTACAGAGAGAGTGGATGCATTTCGGTGGCCGGCAATGGTAACGCTTCGCTCGCGCACACACGCTCGCCGCGGCACCTACGTGAGCGCTACGTAAGTGCGTGTACGTGTGGCTGGGAGGCACATAATGTCTAATGGGGGTGATTGTGCTCGCGCTCCGTGACGGATCAATCTGCCACCCCCTTCATCCCGCCCGTTCTCTGCTCTTCGAAGAGTGAGACCAAGGGATGCGAGCGAAAGGGAGAAGGAACGAACAGAGACGGGGTTAACCCTTGGTCTGGACGTAGCCAAAAGCCAGCACGGACTCGCGTGGATAACGCGCCTATTCGTCATACCTACCGAAGGGCTGGGATTAGAAACGTTATTAATCGACTCGCGTCCGCAGTCGTATCGCGTCCTTAGAGCCGACCGTGGAATTTGCCTTCATGCAGTTAACCAATATACGGTGGTTGGAGGATGGAGGGGAGAAAGACCGTGATAATCTTTTTGAAGGGTGGTGTTGCGGTAATTAATCCTTGTGCTGGGAACCGTCTATCCATTTCTAATTTTACCTTGATAATTTTTTATTTTATGGTGGAGGATATCGTGGAATTAGTCTGGATCACTGATTTCTCGTCGTTTCTATGTAGATTCATCTTTGCATGTTCTTTTGGTTTTGATCCTCTCGTTCGTTGGTAATAAGCAACTACAGGTAGAATAGGAATCGTCGTGGTTGGTTGTACCATTGTAAAATTTTCTTATTCATTCTCGTTCATTCATATTTATAGTACTGTGTTAGATGAAGTTGGAATAAAAGAATGATACAATAAGTATGAAATGTGTATAGTACGATACTGTTACTACGAATGGAATAGAGTATCCGGATACCTATGAACGACGGTGTACGATCTAAAAATCTAAACACTGGAAGGGTTAAACCCCGTTACGGTGCGTTTCTCCTTGGCAAAGCGCATAATGTCAACGCGAACAGATAACCCGCGGTATCTTTCGAATTTTTCCACCGGATGATAGAGTATTTCTTCTGCAAGAGATTCGATCTCTTCTCTCGAAGAGATTTGACGCGGAAAGCGATCGGGGACCGTAGATACCGGCGTGTACCGTATGTTCGAGCACGCTATAAATAGTCGGTCGGTTATCGGCTTTGAAATACACACCGCCCGCGGGAAAAGCAATTTTAATTACCGGGCTGGACGCGGCCAATTCGCCGGTCGGCGACTTTCCGGAGCCCCGATATCTCGGACACCCAACTAGTCGACCAGGAAACGTAATATTTCAGAACGCACTCAGAAACATTTATAAGCGTATCTGCGTAACCTGTTTCGCTGTACGGTTTCCAGGCTCAGTTCTGGAAGCGGGTTATACGGTGGAAGGTAACGAGGCGATCTCTCATATCGCGCCGCCCACGTGCGCCACGTTGACACAAACACGACCATACGGTGTACAACCGATCCGCTTGGAAAAAAACGCGACGATCGCGGGACCATCGGAACGTAAAAGATCTCTCGATCGTTTAATCTCTCGCGTTTTGTTCTCGTTGGGTCGTGTATGGTGTGGACACTTGCCAGGTCATTTAACGATATGGGGACCGTTAGGAATGACTCTTTCGTGGACTTGGATCAGACGGAAGAATTGTATAGCTGTGTTTGCTCGAAGGGTTGCTTCGTGAAAGTGTATTTTGTTACTTGTTCCTTGTTTAATGGTTTATCTAGTTGCCGCGACTTGGTATATACGTTATTTTGAATTATTATTAGCGAATAGATACTAAGCTTTTAGACGTATGATTTGGTTTGACGATGTTTCATCATATAGTAAAATTTCTTTTCTGTTTAAGTTAGTACTTGAGGCCTATTACAAACGTTTATACTAACCTATTAGAAACAATTTATAATAAATACTCAACTGTACTTATGAATATTAATAAAACATTAATAAAATGTAATAATAATACACTGCAATAGATATGAAGGTATAGTACATATACCTAAGGCTGTCATTACGAACTTCAATTCCAGTCTTAAATGAGAGTTGTTATCTTAGAGATTCTTATCATATATTTTCCACTATTACTCTCTTATCCTCTCCTTCTAGGGGATCGTAAGAAGCGTGCTTTCCATATGGATAATCGACATCATCTTTTTCCACGAATTTTTTACGTTAACAATAAACGAGAGTTACTTGCACGAATACTTAATAACCACTCAAATACAAAACAAGGCATAAGATCATAACAGAAAATATAATTGCCAAGGTTTGGCCATTTAAATTGCTACAGTGAGCTCCTGAAATGAAATAGAGCGCAATTCAAAGTAATAAATGAAAGATCTTTAACCGTTCGATTTCCTGCCCTTTAAAACACATGTAGCTCCAGGTATGACGCAAACCGATTCGTATCCTACAACGTATCTAATTATGCTATTCCCATGTGATTTAACACTACAAACATTTTACAATCCTTACATCATACACAGTGCCAGCTATTCGCGGTTCAGACTCGTATGTCGTATATATCGATATTAGTACCGTATTAAAAATAAACGAAATATCGTAACAGGCAGACTCTAAATCTCCAATTTGACGCCATATCTAAATCTGCTTCACCTTTAACTTTACCATTGCTTATAACCCAGATACCGCTGCTAGCCTACCATTTCTAATTGGCAATATTTATCCAACATCCAAGTGCACCCGCGTTGCATATCTATACATCTAATACCACATTCTTTCCCAGTTTACGCATAACTTTCTAAGCGATCAGTGAAAGGACAGGATCGCTTACCATTGAAAAACCATACTGTGTAGAAGGTTAAATAGCGATTGATCGATCGGCTACGATTACAATTCGAACGATATTGTCCGAAAGAAAGATCTTCCATAATCGACGAATTATTAACGAATATTCCTACATACCAATTTATTCGTCTTTTATTTTCATCGTGCAATTTTTCTTTATTGTTGATACGACGTCTTGACGTCGATGAATATTGATTGCTAAGATGATCGAGGATTTGGAATTTCGAATCGAGTCGGAAGATCGGCGTGGAGGATGGACTTCCGGAACATGCTCGGTTTCGTTCTTACCCACCGAGGCAGCAGCGACGAAAGGTATCAAAGTATCGGGGCACAGATGGCAGCAGAAGGTTCACGCGAAGATGGGTGAAATTCTCGATCTGTGATCAAGGGTGCAATTTTTATTTCTTAAGAGAATAGCTCAATTATTCTTCGATATTGTTTTGCAATTTTCCATTAATTTTTGGGCAATGCATATTACGGATATCTAGTATTCGATAGCTGTTAGAATTTTATTTACATAGAACGAACGTAAATTTCGTACTTAGGGGATGCTGGATGATCCCATGGAAATGGATATCGTACGAATGCTACGCTAAACGCTACTTTATTTACGGTATTTTGTTTTACGTAAACAAACGTGATAAACGTAGGAACAAGGTTGCTCGAGACTCTTAAATAAATTTATGATTTGAAAAATTACTGTAGCTCGAACGTTACTCGATTGCCCTTGTTTTTTAGTTCATTTACATGGATAGTACAACGTAGAAACGGTGAACTAATACGAAAGATTAGTTATCTTGACTCGTGATCTTAATAGACGGTATCAGTTCAGTATATAAGCGTCGATCAGCGAATCTAGGGCGTGTATTATCTGTTCTTCGATTTGAAATAACTTACGTGGCTGACTGTTATAAAGATTTCTCAGACAGTAATGTCCTCATATTTGTCATCGATGGTAAAATCCGTTGATTACTGACTGTTTAGTTGAAATTGTAGACATAAGAACGAACCTAGAAATCGTACGTTTTTTCTCAATTCCTCCAAGGATAGCGTCGGAGACAAGAAAAATCCAGGTCGAGTTTCGTTGATTACGAAGGTCGCGATAGCGTCATAGAAACATCGTATTTTAGCGCGTTCAGCCATTAAGTTTGTCAAGACCGATTCTTTGAAGCAAGATAATTGCGTGTACAGATTGCTTTGACTTTTTGTCGATCTTGCAAACAATAATCGATATAATCTACTTTATGTGAGTGTATATCTCAAGTAAAGGATGTAAGAGCCTTTCGTAATCCGACGAATTCGAGGTTTCATTGAACGAATAAGTTATTTGCAATATCGATCCTTAGTAACTCGACTTAATTCGTCGTCTTCATACGAATATAAACGCGATTACCTTTCAGCCCACTTATCCAAAACTCATTCACGCTCTCAATAAATCTCCAAAACACTTCCCATCTCAAAATTAATCAGCCTAACTCCTCTCACTCTGATTCAAGCACCCAACCACTCTAATCACACCAAAACCAAATGAAACCAAAGTAAATCGGATCAATCGAAGACACCGTCGATTCCTGCACAGGACCAACCCAGAACAAGAAGACCTGTTTTTCAAAGTATCTAAAAATCGATACATCGTTCTGCGGTCCGTTTTTCACCGTGCTCGTTCGTGCACGTGCGTTATAATCACGCGAAGCGCATCAGAGATTTTTTGTCGATTTGGCCCGACGACTCGAATCATTCTCACCAAATCCCCGGTGTGCAACTCTCCCTCAACCTGGTGCGGTGTGTTTTTGCGGAACGTTGAAAAGTCGTTGGATCGCGCGTTCGAAATCAGGCCGATATCGCGTCGCGTCGCGTATCGGGAGTTTCTGCGGTCGTGTCCGACGATAATTGACCCCTGCACGGCGGTTCGTCCACGCCGCGTACATTATAAATGCGTGGCGCGGTGCTACCAAGCAGGTATCCGGCGTATCGTGAGCCGCGGTGGGTAGTTAAGAAGTGGCTGCAGCTTCGACGTGACGTGTTATGGCTTTAACCGCAACAACGCGCCTCCGACCGCAGGAACCCTTTACTTTGCTCTTTACTCCTTGTGGCCCTCGTGCTACGCGAGCCTCCCGCTTATTCTCCGTCTCTGTTCCCCCTTTCCAATGTTTTCTTCGTTCCTCGAACAGCCTCGCCCATAATTACTCGCAGCGATGATACCAATGGTATCGATCATCATCCGGCTACCCTTCTCTCTTTCGCCCGATTCCTCCACGACCGGTCGTAATCCCCATTAGCCGCCGTAATTACCCCGCTGGTATTATGTACCGATGCAACACCGACGTTTCTACGAACGTCTCCCCTCCATAGACTATATTTTTCTTTTAGTTTATCGTTCTTCTTTCGAGTTTTTTTTTCGGACGGGGGTCCATGAAAATGAAAGGGGACATTAAAGATAGAAGACGTTCCTTTTGGAGAGATTCTTTCGATTTCTTTTTAACAAAGAGGGAGAGAGAGAGAGAGAATTGAACTTAAAACAACGATACTCGGTATATAATAAGAGATTTATAGAAGAGGAGCAGGAATCTTGATAGAAAGATAATCGTAGAAATTGAAAGAAACGCATTACACTTAATTATCGAGTAGTTGTTACGCGTATGGAATAATCCCTATTACGTATGATCTATAAATAGAACGGCGAATATTGAAAATTTAAATAAACAATAACCCATTCAGCAGAATACAATCTTTTGCTAAAACAATAGTAAGAAAATATACTACTGAGCACAAATCATCTCGATTGTTAAAGCACATTCCTCGAAGAACAATCCCATTATCATCCAATAGAGCACTATACTTTATTAAACTTCAGAATCTTACTTAACCTCTGCTCTATCGTTAAAATACATTCCTCGCGGAACAAGCGCATTATCATCCAATGGAACACTATACTTTATCAAACGTCAGCAACTTTACTCTAACCCTACCGTATTTTCATCGACCGATAGAGAACGTTAAAATGTTGATAGAAAAATCTGGTTCCGGAGTAATACGTTCTTATCAAAGCAGCAGCCTTTCGATGGAGGAATGTTACGCGAAAGCCGCGGCGCCCTCGTTGTAAATCACGCACGCACCGGAGGCGTGGATTTATTTTAGAGACCATTTCGTGGCATCGGCTCACAGAGGATGAGTCATGGTGGTATTGTTCGGCCGGACGAGGAGATACAACACAAATCATTTCCTGCCGTATCCCTATCTATCTGCCTTCGCGTTTACGCGGCGCCGCTCGTGTGCGTGCGGCACGTTGCACGCGTGTGGTTCCGCGCTCCCGCGTCCGTGCAACCGCGCACAACCACGCATCTCACGCTCGAGTGCGTGCGTCGTCTAGCGTCGAACGCGTGCACGCGACGCCTCGCGAGTAACGCTCTCGCGCCAAAGCCTTTCCCGCTCTTTTCTTCGATTCAAAAAAATCGTAGCCACGCGCCACGGACACCTGCGACTCTTTGAAGCGACGATTTTTTATTAGAAAGAGCTTAACCCGTTGATTCTGTCGTTTATTAATCGAAAACCTGGATGATGATGGAATTAAGAGGGCGATATATTCGAAATAAATTCGAATTATTAGATTGTCCGTAAAGTGTCGTTCTTTTACAGACACGTTTTTTACAACAACGCATTTGCATACAAACATGAGACCTAATCTGTCGTTGTGATCTTTATTTTGATAGAACAAAATGGATCATACGTAATTCGATAAAATAATATGAAACGGAACATGTGCATCCATTATTTCCTTATAAAACGAAAGAAACTTTCCGGACGACCTAATATAATTTTATTAAATACTTTCTTATGAATATACGAATTAATTGTCATTTATTTAATCGTCCGCTCGTATATGTAACAACGATGATTGAATACTTGTTGTCAGAGTTGATTCGTGTGTCCTAGTTTTTAACCTGAAACAATAGTCTGACTAGTTTTATCGTCATTCTACTGTACGGCTTAAATATATGGTCCGAATTGTCCGAAGAAGCTTTCCTATATTCTAGCAGTACACATGGTAGAAGAAGATTTTGTGTAAAGTATTTATGTAAATGAATTTTACCATTATATAAAGTATGCCGCGTAAATAAATTCTACTGTGACTTTACATCCAACTGAAACACATGCAATCATCGACCGAAGCCCAATTCAACACAAAATACATTACACTCAGCGTCTGTGTTCCTCCACAATCGCAACGTTTCATAGCAAAAAATAAATCATACAGCCAATCCAAAGTACTTTTACAGAAGCAACGGTCGTCAACGATACAAAAAAAGCAAAATATAGATACAGCAACGAGAAGATTAGCCATGGCCACTGGCAGAGGATAAAACGCGGCAGCAGTCGGTTTAATAGATGCCGGCGATCTATGGAACAGGGCCCATAGGCTGACTATAATATTTCCCTCGCGTCGGAACGAATGTTCGCGCTTCTTCATCCAACGTATCGGAAGCTGGATCTGTCGACGTTAATTTGTCGTGGTCGCGGCGGCGGATTCCGCGCTGCGGACGCGATGGCCGAACGAACGGTCACGCTGG
>NT_176945.1:864284-931516 GCF_000188095.3 Bombus impatiens
CACGCTGGGCCGCCGATATATCTCGCGAGCACGATCGTGTCTCAATTCTATTGATTCAATTATATCGAGGAAGCGGCGGCGCGCGATAACGGGGACCCAATAACGAATCGTTTCCTCCGCGAGCGATCGTTCTCCCGATCGAAACATTAATTACATGGACGCGATCGTAGACCTGTCGTTGCTATCGGTCTATTTGTTCATGAGGCCTCGAGGAATGCCAGTTTTCCACAGCCGACACGCTACGTTTCGTCTCTCATTTTTCTCACCGATTCGACTCGCGTCTATTTCGCATTCCATCGCTTCTAGACGCGACCGTACGCGTAAAAGAGCGATCGTTTCGACCGGTAGGCGACTGCAGCACGCTTCATTGCTCCCCTTTATGAAGTTATAAAATGTTCCGGTCTTTTTAACAGTCAGTTGCACGATCCTCCTTCCGTTTGCTCTCATTCCTTGCACGCTGATCACGAAATTGATGGAATTTATGAAATCCTTGCTGGTCGTATATAAATGCGGGAACGAGCGGTGGACGCCTCTTAATCGGCTCCGCGTAGGAACACTCGCCTTAGCTTCTTCAGATCGCGCCCAACGGAAATGGTTATCCCACTTTTCCAGCCAGAGCCACTCTTTACTGTGGTAATGACGTTCTTAGGAAAATCGCGGTCGTCTGTTTGACTTTGCTCGTCAAAATCCGACTCTGTTATTATTCAGTGGACAAACGGATAAAAGGGGAGAACAAATAGATGGTAACCGTTAAGATGCGGACCGTTATACCGATCGAGGGTCAATTCGTCTGCACAGAAACGTCTCTACAATTTAAAATATTGCAATAGGAAGAATTTAAATTCAATATCGATCGAAATCAATACAATTTCTACAATCAGTCAATATCCTACCATCAAGTAGAAATCACTGAACGAATAACAGAATGTTACAACGTCCTCAAATTCCACTTGTAAATGGGGAATTCGAAGAAAGAGGCGGTACGAGCAACAAAATCTTCAACTCCAGGAACCTGTGCAACATTGAATCTTAATAGAGATATTTGTATACTCTCCAATATCCAGACGTTTCGAATTCACAAAAGTCTAAATATTAACGACAAAATCCTCTAGATAAATATATATCGTTGCCTATCGTTTAAAACGAAATTCACTGCTACCACTATTCCATCGCAGCGGAAGAAATCAACGTGTCGAGTACAAATAATTCGCTACCAATTCCAGAAGATCTCACGTACGTAGTAAAAATAAAGCCAACCAAGGGATGCGTAAAATGAATCACAATAACCAGATCGATGCTCGTTACGCGTTCTTGCCAGACCTCCTTCCAAGGAAACGTTCGACCACGAGAATCCACGCTGGTCGGAGACATCGGGTGTCGGAGCATCACGGTGTCCCATATAAATAACTAGCGGCGGATCGGTGTCTAGCACAGCGAGAGTTCCCCTCCCCGAGACGATACACTGTAATGACATGATTGCATACCTTCCACACACTCTGCTTCCATGTTTTTCCTTAGCTCGACTCTGCTTACGCTGCTCCGTACGCGTAGGGTGAAGGAGAAGGACAACGTGTGTGGAGGGTGGACGGGGTAGCAAGGGAGAGACAGTTCGTAGGGGCCTTTCCCTAATAAGATACTGGCACGTACCGCCGCTTCAGGTACACACATCCTACCCTACACAGATCGTACACACATGATGTTCTACACACGTGCTGTTCCACACATCGTGTAGTCTACACATCGGTTGTACACGCGAACGTGCACGATCACACAGTATCGCAACTGGCTAGGCAGCGCGGCTGGGAGTAGGCATACCAATACAGAACTTTGTGCCCGGTATAACCGCGAATAAATCCTCTAATCTAATTGATACGGCTGGCGGTATGCAGGCTCGCGTAGCTACACGCTAAAACGGTCGTTGTTAAGTAGCCTAGGCCGGGGTAGATAGAGCTGCCCGGTTGCCGTGCTGTGGCTGAAGGAAAAACGATGCCGAGGTGGGATCGTTGGACCGCATTAGAAGCGAGGAAGAACAAGAAGCAGAAGCAGAAGAAGAAGAAGAAGAAGAAGGAGAAAAAGAAGAAGAAGAAGAAATGTCTCCCGTGGTGGTTGTAACTCCTCGGATGAGGAATGTTTCCAATAAGATGTCGAGAAATAATTTGTTTATATTATTATGCGAGTCTCTGAGAAGCGAAACTGATCGAATTTATCTCGTACGAAGTTTTGAATATAGTTAGTCAGGTACGCGATTAATATTCAATATATCGTAAAACGAACAACTTAGTTTCGTGAATTTATCGACGAGATAGTGTAGACGATTGCGAATTTTAAGGTGAATTTTGGAAAAATAATGACTTGAATCGAGACAGGAATCGAACCGCGTGCTTTCTGAGCGCTCCGGATGAGAAAACTAAACGTCACGTACATTTATATCTGATAGACGTTCACTGTATTTTCAAGAAACTCCGATAGTGAAGTTCTCGGATTCTGCAGATGCATTTACTCCATAACGCTAATAACATTTTGACAAACTTTTATATTCTTATATGCAGAAACTTAAATTACTTAAGAGATTCGCAACTGGTAAATATTTTCTGCATTTTAGAGTAGCTCTGATAGTAAAGTTATCTAATTCCATAAATACATATTACTCCATCTCCTAACGTCGAAAACGATGGCGGGTTCGCTGCATTAGAACGGAGGAGAAACGAGAACAAGAAGTAGAAGAAGTAGAAGAAGAAAACGAAGGAGAAGAAGAAGAAGAAGAAGAAGAAGGAGACGAAGAAGAAGAAGAAGAAGAAGAAGAAGAAACGTCTCCCGTGGTCGTCGCTGCCGGGATGAGGAATGTTTTCCTCGCGGGTCGAAGACGCTCGCGGGGAGAGATTGTACGTGCGTTCTCTCATGGTGGACATAGACGGGTGGATCGGTTTTTGAAGTGCTTCCGCTGGGAGTGCCTGGTCGGTATCTCGATCGTTGATAGACCCATTAAATGTCTTCATCACGGATCGCACCTCGCGCATGCTCGCAACATATAAAAGAGAACGGGATCGCGCATTTTAACGCGAAGAAATTTCACCAATTAGTTTTGTATTCTCATTACTTTTTCCTTTTTCCTTACCGATTTTGGTTAGTTTCTTTGGCACGTTTATCTGCTTGGAGAAATTGCGGCAAACTAGGAGAAATGGCCGGAAGATTTGTCTTTAGGTTTTTCAACGCGGCTGACGATAAATTAACCTCGAGAGGAGTCGCCAGTCGTGGAATATTGAATAGCATCGGCACGGAGAACCGGTTCGCGTCCTGTAAAACGATTCGCGTTCTGTCCCGCTGCTGATATCGTCTCTTCAGCCAGGTATCACCACCAGACGCAATATCTGTAACTGTTGCGTAACATCGCGCGTTACGTATGCACAAATGGCAGGTTATCTTTATGTCTGTGCAGCGCTCGCGGTCATATATAGTTTCAGCATTTCTTCATCCGTCCCGTTTCGATCTCGTTTCTCCACCTCGTGTCTGTCCAATTTCATTTTACATATTATATTTGCCAATGTAGCTTTTAAATCTTCGGAAGAATATCTCGCAAGCGTTTTGAACGAGTACCGAGACTTCGAACTACGTTTGTTAGGCAACGGGAATGCCTTTTATTCTGGATCGTTTTTGTCGTATTAAACACGCGTACAATTTATTATGTTGCAGATTCTACGTTGAGCGATTCTAAATATCAGCTACATTAACTGTCAAAAGCTTGTATGCACGTGTAATGGTATTCTTAATCCTACTCTTTTATTGTAATACGTATTAACGCTCCGTTTACGATACGCGAGTGTGCGTATGAGAAATATTCGTACGATTAAAGATATAAGAACTAAACTACCGTTACACGATATTAGATTAGAAGCTATAATTTCTGTTCAAGTCTCTCATAGCATAGCACAAGAGAGAATATAGTGCTATAAATTTCACGCCTTGAATGTTATGATACTGTACTGTGCAAACATGTTAGAATATTTACTAAACGGAAGTGTTTCAGTTTTAGGAGCGGGCAGAACGCTACTTTATGTTATTTTCATTCTGTCATCGGTTCTTTTCTATGATACGCGATAAAAATAGGAATAAAACGGAATATTAAGGTACAAAGAGTATAGAAATATAAAATAGGAATCGCCTACAAACTTTTAAGCGTCAGTGTATGTCGTTTTCTTTGACGTACCTGCACGTACTCAGCGGATTGAATGGAACGGTCCGATCTAATGGCGAGCGAAGAGAAGCGATCGAGGGAATCGAATGGCCGGTCGCTAATGATCTTTCTGGCCCTGCAGCCACGTTGCACGATGTCGACCGCGATAGAGCTGTTTTACGGCGAGCTTCGTTCGTTTGTCGAAATCGAACGGAACAGAGAAAGGATCGGGACCTGGATCGAGCTTAAACCAGGAGAATCGTTCTTTCCGGTGAAATTATTCGTCGGGTATACCGGCGGAAGTACAAGACGTGGTTCGAGGAAATATCGTAAACGGTTTCATTAACAGCGAACGAAATAAGAGAAGGGATGAAGCACGATATCTCGCAACAAATTTTCGAGGTAACGTTTATACCCGGCGTAGCCGAGTAATTATCCCTTCCACCATCTCTGGTGAACGACGAGCAATACCTTGGAGAGGAATCCGGCGTGGCCTTCGTGTTACATCAGTGAGAGCATCGTCGTGCGATCGGCCTCACCCTTCTAGATTGAGCTATCGAGAAACTCTTGAAAACCTTCTTGAAATCGAACCATCTTTGTCCGTTGTTTAGACAGAGATCGCTGCGATTTACGCATCGTGTAGAATTAGAAAGACATTCTTTGGGAGGAACGTAGACTCGATTGATTATTTCTGGTAGGTAGATCTAATACAATGATGATATTATCGATTTTACGTATATGGAAGTAGACGGTTTTATTGACTTGCAGTCTTACACCTACAAATAAGATTACGACAGTGAGTGAGAGAGAAAAGTATTATCATTGATGCTATGTTATCTTAAGAGGCTTCTTTCCAGTACTATATAGTATTAATTATAGTAATTAGCAAGCGTTAATACAGTAACTGCAGAAGAGCATCCAGCAGCTCCAACGAAACATTCTTCGTTAGATTTTATACATTTCTTTCTCATAGTATCAAATCTTTGTACCTGCTCGACCTGCTCGAAGGTATTACCAGTAAATCACACAAAATTTAATATACTTGGATCTGCTTAATTAGTATGTAAATGCTAATGTAGCGTGTAGGTACTCTTTGTAGCCGCTGTAAGTAGAACTAACACTCTTTTATCTCCGTGTCATCTCGCTAGTCTCCTTTACAGTTCTGTGTAATACAGATAGTTGTCTAGTAGAATAGTCCTGTTCCGCACAGACGCGATAGCAAGAAGACTCGTACCAAAACTCTTATTTTCGTTCGTTCGTTCATTGTTAAAACGAATAGCACTGTGATCCAAGCACCCTGTTCGTATATTCTCGTAAAATTTCTAGATTCTCAATGAAACATCTAAATTACGAAAGATCCAGGAGATGAAGGACTATAAAGACAGTTCGATAAAGCTTTCTGCCTCTCTATTTAACATCTGCGAATTCTATGCTGTCGCTGTTCCATAGTATCGTTATGGAGAAAACTTCGTTCCAAGTCAAAAAAGGGGTAAGAGAGAGTAAAGTCTCGGCGAGAGAGCCGGAGGAAAGTGGAAGGAAGGGCCCCCCACGAGCCACGAGCAGGCCCGGCTCTCCGTGTGGTCTCCGCTACGCCTCGCGGCGACCTCATCCCTTCTGCTCACCACGACCATCCTCTTTCTCCTCCTTCTCCATAGTCTCCTTCTTCTTCTTCTTCTTCTTTCTCTTCTCGCCGCGGCTCACTCTCCTCTCCTCGGCGGACATAAATCTCGGTAGGTTGCATTTATACTTAATGTTGCCAATATCCCGCTTGATCCCCTCCCCTCCCTCCACCGCACCCTTCACCCTTCCATCCTCGCTATCGTTCTCTTTCTCGCTTGCACTTCGCTTTCTTTATTAGCCGAGAAGACCCACCACCCGGCGGAATCGAGAAGAGTACGACACGCTGCTCTTCAGGTTCACCCGGTCAACCCTGGCGAGGGTGAATTTATCGTCCCCCTGGTAATGGATAGCCACGACGCCGTACGTCATCGACGTCTCGTGTAAGATAGTTGAGCTGTGCGCCTAAGATTCCTCGGGGATCAAGATCCTGCTACGCGGACAGGTTCCCATTTCTGGGATCGAAGTCGATCGGAGGTGCAGGTCTTTTTTTGACGATATCTGTGCGCGTAATTTTAATACCAATAATAATACTTGTTTGTAATTATATTTGTAACGGGAAAGAGGACTCTTTGGTACATGTTGTTGCGTGTTACAGAGTACTGCAAAAGATGGAGTTAGGATAAGAATTAAGATGTAGGTAATACTACGTAACGAATAGTATAGATAAATGAGAAAGAAGAAAAAGAAAATAGTAAGATGGAATGTACAATTGGCGATTAATGGTCAGGGATCATGTTACAAGCTGATAGTTCGAAAGAACCTACAGATCTACAAAAAAAGTCGATGGTATTACAAAATTGGTTAGTAATTACTTTTATATGTATAAGCGGTTAAAAGAATTGTAGTTTGATGAAATTCAGGTTTGAAAAGAGTAGAATTTCTATGGAGACTAGTAGGAATTTTCGTGTATTATCATTTGTTAAAAAACAAAAATACTGACGTATTCATTTGGTAGATACATGAATAAACGACGTACGATTATACTTTTATTAATTGTAATTTTTTCAAATCTCTGTATTAATTGTAATGTTCTGTTAGAAGATCATGAAGTTTTGTAGTCTATTTAACAAGTAGATCAAGACGTAATGTAACTTTCTTGAGATGAACCTTTCTTTTAATAACGAATGCGATAATATAATAAGACGAACTATATTGCATTTACATTTGAAAAGAATTAATTAAATTAACGGGGTTCTACGTTCCAATATTTTTCAGTGATGCCAGAAAATTTATAGCCCTACGATCGTAGAAATTTTATTTAATAAATACCACGATGTTTTCGTGTTAATAATGATTCTAAACACTGACAGCCTCGAAAATTTCTGACAAAGATCAAATTTGAAATTTCCAAAGAAGAATTAACCAATTATTTCCATCAATAAATAATACATATTAAATTCCTTGCCGAATATATTGCATTAAAAATTCTACAAATATTTATGTCACTTTCACACGAACGAAACAGAAACCTATTACACGAAAGAACCATCTACGATCGACTTATACGTAATATTCCATGAACGATCTCCATTAGCGATCATCCGAGTGCTTATTCATCGAAAATCAGTGGAACGTTTTCCCACGGATAACTACCGCTTGAATTCCATAGAACTCGGCGGTATTCGCCGGAGGAGTGTCCCTCGGCCCGGAAAAAATTAATTATCGCGATCTCGACGAACGTACTGAGCTTCCTCTCGGATTAACGCGTGACCGTTAAATCGCCGCGATGATTTAGAGAGTGCAACGCGCAACGTCTCATCTCGGTGGTGTGACGTACACGGTGATAATGTTGGATGCAACGTCCGTACGATGGACTCTTAAGAGAGCGAGAGGGTTGAATCGCGTTGCTTGGCAGTCAACGGTTTAGGTTAGGTTAGAGGATCAAGCATGGAGATCACCTAAAGTGGACGAGCACGATCCACGTGAAGGATGAAACTACATCACTGTCCAGGTCTCGGCACGAATTCTACACGGCACATCGGCAGTCGGCATGTTCGGTTTGCCTGTGACCTTGAACGACCCTACAACCACCACGAGGATTTACTTATCGAACTTCCTCTCGCTATGCTTGCACGGTTCCTGGTCTAGAAATAGCTGTGCACCTGTTCGTGGATCGGTCAATGATGCTGATTGATCGTTCGCAGGCTGTTCGTGGTTGTAACACTAACGAACGACTTTACTAGACCAACTAAAATTTTCCTTTTTATACAGAGGATATATTTTTTTTCTAAGGGAATTTAAATCTGAGAATGATATAGTTTGTCATTAAATTATGAAGTATAAGTCTCGTTGATGTAGGAGATTCTTGATGTTTGGTTGTAAGCGGAGTTGAATAGGTACAGTCACACACTGCATCAAACGTGCAATTTCTAACAATCTGAGGAACCAGGCATTCTTATAAATTACTTAACTACTCTTGGTTTATCTTTGCTATCGTTTTCCTCTTTCCTGGATTATTTAACGTCATCGCAGTTTGAAGATCTTTTGCAAAGCTCACTTTGTCTTCTTACAAACACAAGTATCCAATCTGGCCCAAATTTGTTAACCTTTCTTACTATTTTCTTCATTTAACTAATTATCCAATCACGAAGTTATTTGTTGTACATCGTAGCTACATCACAGGAGAATCATTTTGTAACATGAAAACATTCATCGTACATACATATCTGAACGTTTATCTCCTAACGTAAAAACATCTGAATCACACCGTATGCGCAGAAATACAATGACTTAAAAGGCAATCTATTCAATCATCGCACACCATCTCAATTGACAAAACGTTCTCACGCCATTAAATTACCGCCAATTCAGTTGGAAATTCGCAAGATCACCGAATACAAAAAATTCAATGCAAATTACCGAGTCCGACGCTTGGTACATATCTCCGCGTACCATCGTCAATTTCACCCACACCAAAAGTACACATCAAGTCCAAGTCCAACCTAAAAAATTCGTACGAGATTCTACAAAAAAAAACCTGTTAAAACTTCAAGGGAACCGTATCTCTCTGTTCTCCCTAAAAGCAGAAAATGGACTCTCGAAGGGGTTGGTTCTCACGTGTGCTATGGCGATGGTCTGAAATGGGGTTTATCGTGCGGGGCCGGCCGCGTTCGCTATCTACGAGCACTCCGGGGCCGTTTTTCTGTCAATCTCCGCGTGATCCCTGTAATTTCCTGTCTAGAAAACCACGCCGTGGCTTTAATGCTCCATTGTCTCAGCCGGTCGTTCCCTCCCCGCCCCTTCTGCGCTCTGGACTGTACACTGTACTACTCCCAGTTTACTCCCACTATTTTAGCTATGAGCCTCACAGAGGCTCTCATCCTTCTTACTGGTTCATCGAGAACGCGTCCAAGGTGCAAAGGACGAAGGGAGAAAACGGACGGCGGGAGAAAAACGAGCGAGTAGTAACCCTGGTCGTCCATTTGCACTCTAATTACACGAATATCGGGCAAATTGCACGGCGCGTTAACCGGCTGGACGATCGTTCTCTCGGCTGATACGCGCGTTATATGCTCTCTCTGCTCGAACCTCGAACACAGCTCGCCTTTTTTTGCACGCGTCGACCTCGTTTCTCTGATGATCCTATCTTCATTTACTACGCAGTACGTTCCAGGAAACACTTTACGACGCGGCAGCAAACGGCTCCCCGCTAGATAATGTCCATGCCCGTTTGTTAATTGGAGAGACACGAGTTTCAAGCCCCGTGATCCACGACAGGACGGTTCGATCTGCCACTCTCAACGAACTGCTCGCGTTATACACGTTGATGAGTAATCGCTGCAAATTGTTCTTCTTGGTGATACGTTCGACGATATGAAGTGGTAGTTTGGTCGTCAGGCTTGCGGCCGTTTAATAAGGAATTCTGATTCGGGTCTGCGTGAGGATTAAGAGGAGCATGGAGGTTTTATTCTACACCACTGCTATTACTGCTGACTTATCACATGCTGGTTTAGCTCACCGATATTTCAAATTTCTTGCAGAAGCTTTATCTAATTTGCAGGCTATTCTTATAATTAATTGATCGAGAGATTAACTGTACTACCTAACCGTTTACTAGCTTAATCCTCAATTGCCATCGTTAGATCACAGATGACGTAGGTAATCATTTTTAGAATATCTCACATTAATTAGTATTCCGTGTTTTACGGCATAAAGATCGTCAATGGAATCTATCATTTGGACGGATTAAAATTAAGTAATCTAACTGAAAGCGAATCCAAACTATGACGATCATAGTTACTTATTACTTACTTACTTATTATCATATTTCGCGTTCAAAGAAAAGTAAAGGAAACCGCAGAAATTACACGTACAGGGATGTTTAATTGAAGAAAAATCCTGATACTTTGATTTTTCTTTACATGTACCTTATTTGAGTAATGTTGCAAAGATTAATCTCAATATTCTAACTGACATTTATTTTTTTTGTCAATTATTCCGTTAACTATGTACGAAGGAGATAGCCAACGAAGAAAATATGCCATTCGAAAAAAAACATTCAATATTAATAATGTGGTATTAGCTCGAAATGGAAACCAAAAGTCACTTGTTTCGAAAATCATTTGGTGTCGAGATGAGGACATTCTATGCAGGGTTGCGTTCAGAAACAGACATAAGGTGGCTTGGTTGGTGCTTGACGGAGGGTCGACGAGGGAAGGAGCACGAGGAAAGGGGCAGGGGCATTGTGATGTGCAGAGATCGGTCACACGATAGACCCGGTCAAGGACGTGCTCCGTGTCGGGTTCCCAAGCGAGCTGCACACCACAATGTGTATACACGCGTGTGTCTGAACGCCTCCTCTTTTCTCTTCGCTTTTCTTCCCGCCTGTCTACCTGCGACTGTGCGTGTAAGAGTCACCCATGGAATCCGGGCGCCATAACGTGGAAAAAGACGTAAATTAGTTCGTTAGGCTAATGAAAAGCGAAGTGGAAGCATAGTCAGGGGATTGTTTTAATAATCGCCACGGTTAGAATGCCAGGTCTAGTAAGTGTGCCTCGTTCGTTACGCACGTGGCGCATTTTCCTTTTTCTAGGACACTGGAACTCGAGCAATGGCGGTTCTAAAAGTATGTCTATGGTTTTGGTTCTGTGATCTTGTACAGTGATCGTGTGTAACTTTTATTCGGACATGTAGAGCCTGATTTTCGATAGAATTACGCTTTGCCAAGATAACATTAATTTTTCGAAGAATTTTTTTCTTAGAACGCAAATGAAGAAACGAAGGGTAGGAAGCATTGACAAAAGGAGAAAAGGAATGGAATAGGAAGGAAGAAAATACTGGAGGAGCAGGTACAGAAGGAGTACCACTTGAGTAATAAGTGATTTTCATAAGTGTGTTAAGAAAAAGTGTAAAATATTCAGAGATCCGAAAATCAAACTATTCGATACAACAATCGTTATCCACTGGCTGCACTGTATACATTGGATTCAGAAATTTGACAGTCAACGAGTTGTTACTTTCATTGAAATGTTTGTTTCTTATTAGATTAAACGTAGTATCGAAAATCGTGGTTGGACAGTGTCTGAAAATGGCTCGGATTCGAATCGGAAGCCGTGCGCTGTTTGCGAAATCGACGAGATCCTATCGTCATCGAAGTCTGGTAAATCGGTGTCATTCTAACCGTAGCTGCCATTCGCGCTGGCTAATGCAATTAGATAGCTGGTGGTGGTAGCACGCGCTCCGTAATCCATGGCGCGGTTAGGGCGGCCGTGTTATGTACACTTTCGCTACACCGCGCCAGCAACCTCATCTGACCTCCCCCACTCGTCCTCGTGCCCCTCTTCCCTTCCTTCCTAGCCACGGCCAGTCGATCGTGTTCTCGATTTGCCTTTGTATCGATTCTGATGCATTGCTCCACTGGGAGCACCGTGTTTGTCGAATATGAAACCGACGATCGTTCCCTTACATACGATTTGTCTAGATTCAATTTTAAACGTAGCTTGAAATTTCGAATCCCTTTGGAATCAAGTAGCAACGAGAGATTTCTGAAACTATAAGACACAATTTTTCGTTTTTTTAAATAGCGTGTTTGTCAAAGTTTGGTCCTCTTTTCATCGGTGTGTGTAAATATTTAAACAATATCGTATAGCCTTTAATACACATGTTTGTAAAGACTTGAAATTAAACGTGTGAAACATTTTGTTTAAAGTCATTAAAATGTCTCTGATTCGGAGATTTTTCATTAATTATTCAACCATTCAGAATTTTCAGAATGTATGTGCATGGAATTAGTAAGTACTCATGCAGATACTCTACTGATACAACATGCATCAAAGGCATTCGTCAATTTACGATTAATATACAATTTCCAATAATCAACGTGGGACAAAAATTACTCTCGAACCATCACCTACAACCAACCAACGATATTCTAACCCCATCCATTGGTATCCAGTATCTTCATCAAAATTTTTCCCTCTACAGTAGTATCGCTTCAATAGTATTCAACACTGTACACCTTGCACTGTTTCCAAAGTTCATTCTTTCGCGAAGCTCGTTTCCAGAGCTGACCGAATGTCGGCAACGGGATAAAGCCGGCCAATTCCAGAACGTACAAGGTCCGCGAAGGCGCGTGCAACGTCGTAGCTCGTTAAGTCGCTGGAACGATGTCGTTTGTCACAATTTTACGTCGGATGGAATAAAGGGCGGTGGGGCCGGTCGGAGACCCGCCAGAAAAATCCCTCGCTCACGAACTGCTCCCGGAAGTCTCGCGTTCCTCCTGGTCAGCTCACGAGGTCGAGCCAGGCCCTGGAGTCGAAGCGGCGCTCGGTTGCAGGTGCACAGGTGCATCCTCCGTCGAGCGTTTGGCGCTCGTTTCATTGTATACATACATACGTAGTACAGTTCAAGCGTACTTGTTCCCCACGGTCCGAGAAGCGGCGCCGTCGAACCGATCTGACCTCTCGCTTCCTGCAATTTGGCGTTCTTGAAAATCAATGTGCGGACGGCTATCTCGCGGTTCCCATCGCCGTACAGTTCGCTCTGGCTGGTCCCCCCATGAGAAACCTCGAGGTCGTCACTTAGGGGAGCGCCCGAGATGGAAAGGGGAAGCCGCGGCATTGAACCTCATTTACGCCGCTGGCTTGTTTGACCGAACGTGTTCCGGTCGAAATTCTGGTTGTTATATGTATGGTGAGAGCAGCTAGGTAATTTTCAGGTAGGTTTGTTGCTTAGGAAGTAGGTCGAAGGTTGGGATCGAGGCAGGTTTTTATGGAAATTAAATTTTGAGCAATTTTGGAATTATGGAATTAAAAAGGCGAAATGTACGGTTAGCGTTTAGAATTTGAATTAAGATTTAGAATTGACAATTGAATTAGGAGCTGAGTTAGGATCAAAGGAAATTTTGTAGAGGTTGCCTTGTGAATTATGTTGTTTCACCAAAGATGATGAAATGAAGAGGATGAAAGGAACGATTTAACGAATTTTTACTTACTATCGCTCGATTTCTCTGAATTATTGGTGGGTACCAGATAAGTACTAATAATTTCAACACTGACAGTATTGCTACAATAATTAGCAATAAATAATAAACAGTTATTAATCGCATCATACGTAATTCAATTTGATAGAAGAAATATCTAACCTCATACTAGATGTTTCATAAATTTTTCTAATAAATACTACTACATAGGAGAATCAATTGCCACATAAGACATTACTCAAATCAATTTACAAATCCTTTGCCTGCATCGACAGAATTTCCATGACACAATTAACGCAAACGATCGCCCACATTAAACATCATTTTTGGCATTCTCGACTGTTCAAATAATTTCAACCTCGGCTACTTTCCCAACTTAGACGAACGACTGAATACATACGCCGTAATCATTGGTCATTAACGATCCCGACTGTGTCAGTCATCGTTAATCGTCCACTTTTAATTTTCGCTAGCCTATGTTTTTTTTCCTAACGTTTCGCCGGGCGTTGTTGAATCATCACTTCCTTTTTCGAGCGATCCGCTCGAAACAATTGCGAAAAGTAGGCGCGCGATTGCGCCTCTCCTTGGGAACGCCTTGCGAAATCGATGTCGCGCGATAGCGTCCGCGATACACCTGCATATGATGATTATAATGGCGATTACTCGTGACCGGGTTTTCGTTTCAGATGCGCGCACGCACCAGGGAAAATCGTTATGAGAATCCCCTTTGTGTGCGCCACGTCTCGTGAATTCTTTGCTAATGATCCACGCCACGGTTACTCACTTAAAATAAACCTGCTTACGATTTCACGTTGGCACGAGGTGTATGTTGTTGCAAGACGTAAGTTCTCAGTTTGATCATTTAGGCAGTTTATGACTTTGAAATCGCGTATGGCAATCTTTATGATTAATTGGAAATTAAAAGAGCGAGCGAGGTTGATATAGTATAATATTTTCATAATAATTTAATCATAGTTAAGGTATACATTGTGTTTTATAGACACAATACAATTGTAAAGCAGGCAAAGATAGGTAAATAGAATCATATACCATCGCGTGACGATGTGTGAGCAAAGTAGCTACTCTTTTTGCTCCTGTGTCATTTGAAATGCCATTTTCTGAGGAATAAATGATATCTAATTAAGGACTAATTGAAGTTCAAGGAGAAAAAGGAACGAAACAGAAATGTAAACCATTAAAAGGGAACAGACGGGAATAATATGTATGTAGAGTTTTCACACGCGAAATTTGGTATAGTGAGTTAAATTACTATATCAAATTTATTGTATGTGTTTGGAGAAAAATTTATCTACAGCGAGTAGTTTTAACGAACCTATCCGTCGTCAATTGTTAAATAGACATTGATTTCCAAGGGCCATTGTCCCGGCGTTGAGCAAGCCGCAGAAGATAAATCGAACTGGACGTTGCGTCTGCCCTGACCAATAAATCCATCTGGCTTACGCAACAGGTGGATATCCTCTTCGCGTCGGAGTTTCCATTTCTTTCAACAGACCTCCGGTCTCGACGTTGCACAACCCCTGTACAACTAATTAAATTCGCCCAACTATTCTTCTTAGACGTACGACCGCGTTAGTATTTTGCTATTCGAATGAAAAGCCTCTTCTTCCATTACGTCGTACCAAGATATCGAATCACAAAATATCTTCAATTTTGAATATTCGTTGTATGTAAAGTTTCAAATATTCAACTTCTCAAATATTTAAAGGCTCAAATGTTTAGATTTTTATTGGTTTAGAGTAGAAAAATAGACCAAGTATGGTCTAGCAGTAGACAATTTATGGCAGAGCAGGATAAAATAGTTCACGGTAACTTTCGTATTAAATTACTACCCAAAATAAAGATTTTTCTGTGGAAAAAAAAGAACGAAGATATAGACGAGGGATATGTTTTAATAGAACGCGTTGACCGCGCATTCGTATCGCGATGCTTTTCCCTTTTGCGCGATCGAGCTTCAAAGATAAGCCCTGTTCGGGGGAGAAATGGCATAATGAGATCGGTACGTGGCCGTAACACGCGTTGCTCGTATAGTGACGTCGGGGAAACACGGGATGACGACGACGTGGGATCGTCCTTGCGCTCGCTCCCGCGGCCCCCATTGTTCCCCTCGAATGGCGGCTCGTTTTGCTCGCAGTGGGTCGTGCGATCATCGAAAGTGCCTCATTTTTCCTCCAGGATTGTTTAATCGTTCGACTACGACCGGCGGTATTATTCACGCCTAAATTATTTAATTCTTGACTTTTGCTTTTAACACTTTCTTTGTGGGCCACTGTATTTTTCATTTTTCATGAATGATGAGTTACGATTCTATATACAACACACCTGTGGGAAATTTAAAAATACGAAAGTGCACGATTTTTTAGCTTTTTTTTTATAAAAATATGTACGATTAGTAGAAATTATTTTATATTTAATTAATAATAATTATATTGCATCCTGGTCCAAAGGCAATGAAACTATAGAAGATTAATATTTTAAAATATATACGATGAATTGTATTGGAATATCGTAATTACACTTCGTATGCTTAATCAACAGTGTTATCATTTTCATATAATCGTATGAAAACTCTGAAGAACTTTGTCATTGTGGCAATTTGAAAAACGCGTTTTCCGAGCTCTATCACTTCTAGAGCAGCAGTGTTACGTATTTGTATGCAGCATTTGTCTCTTTTAATATAATTTTAGTATAATTCGCCATAATATCTTCGTGCCATAACAAATCAAAGTATTAATTTGATCACCTCGGAAATGAATTTCCTTCCACTTGGAAACAAGAAGAGGAAAAATCTATTCCTAAAGGTCTTATTCCTAAACAATTCGTATTTCTAGCATTCGTTTCAACAGAGGCTGTGTATCCAGCATTCCTACGCGAGAAATAATTGTTTGAAAACGGTCTTAATTGTGTAACAAGGCTACACGGTCACGTTACTATGCGAAAACTGGCAACTGAACGACAAAGACATCCGTTACGTCCTTCGAGCAGCCAGAATGCGTATATCACGCATCGAGTAATCCAATGCAGATTAAATGCAAAGTAGAAGAATCGTAACACGTACGGAATCGAAGTGTGTATCGAGTTCGATTTGGCGAGCCTTGAATGAACTGGGCCGATTCTGGCTGCCCTTTCTCCGACTGTGCTCACACTTTGATCCCATAAACTATTTATGCTAATGACAATGCTAATCGTGTGAAGTCAACGCCTAAGACACCATCGTTGTCTCGAAGCCGGTGCACGAGATCTCGCTGGGCGTTTCAGAGTAGGAGAAGAAAGAAGAAAAAAAGGATAAAAATAGAAGCAGTCAACGAGCTGCCGCTATGCTAATGTGCTCGTGGCATTAAATGGCGTGAAATTCGATTCGAAAAATGCCTCGTACATTATCGTGTCTGTCTGTCTGGTGCAACTGGGTTTCTCTACTACGACGCATACGGAAATTGCTTAGAAAACTGTTCGACTTTACATATGTAGTTTGACGTTCAATATCGACAGTTGCATAGCTCTTTTTCGTCTACTTCAATCTGCACCTGTTATGATCCACACTTGCGGATCAAATTAACCCTGAAAGAGAGTTTTCCTTTTCAAGACGCGGAATATCTCGAAATTCATTATTCATCGATCGTTCGCTTGTAGCTCAATTAGAATCTATAGAACTATATAACAATCTAGATATAAAATTAACAATTAATGGGTTAAAGTTACATTGGAAGAGGTCGTTGCAATGATCATACCATAAATTATACAATTCGTCCTGTACAAGTAACTGTAGAATAATACAGTGAAAATATAGAAAAATTAGATATCGGAAACGGACGAAAGATACTACGAATAGAGAATGGATCTCGTTGAAATATCGAATAAATTGAAGCAACAAAGATCTTATCGATGTTTGTCGATTCTATCGATCAATGAAAGAATATCCTTTCGCGAGATTCCACAGCAAATGCACGCGTACATTAAGGAATTTTATCATTCCTTTAATAAACCGTTTCATCGTATCTTCATTATGGTGTAATTTAATAAATAACTTTCCTATCGATATTTAATCGAGTATGAATTTAGAAAGGAAGCGGACCTCAAGATTAGTCATTAAATATAATATTTCGCTTCACAATCAAGCATCGAGAATGTACTTCACCGAACCAGCTGCGACGAGAACAAGGGTTTCTCGAGGAGTAATTTCAGATGGTTTTTGCCAGGTTCTTCTATCCGATTGGTCGTTTTTCCACGCAACTGAAAGCGGTATCCTTCATCATTAGTCGTTCCCTGCTCCGCTAGATTGGACAAGCTAGTCGGATTCAGGCTCGCACGGATCGCCGCTCGCGCCTCGCGATCCCGCCCAATCGCGGGCAAAAAGCGGATGAATTCAGCGCGTAACAACGTAACGACAACGATCCTGGCTAATGGTCGTCTCTCTGCGCACCACGCTATTTCATGGATATACTCGAGAGGTGTTGCCATTAAGCGTTCACCGTCGGTAGCCAAGCAACCTTAATGCGACGATTAATTTTTCCTTCAGTGGTCTCGTTGCTCGTATTCATCGAATGATCGATAGCTTTCGATTCCTTCGTCAGCCTTTACTCTTTATTTTCCAGCTGCCTGATCGAATAATTTAATAATTATGCTCTACATTTTCAGACAGGTTTTTGTAGTTACACGTATACATTTGAAGATAATTTTTATTTAAATGAGCATTAGCTGTGCTCGATGCTGCGAGATCGTATCGGTGAAATAATATTGAAACATTGTACGTAATTTATATTTTGTAATTGAAAATTGCATTAAATTACATTCTTAATTTTATCACTAGGATATAGTGCTTAAGTTATTACAGAAGGCAAATGGCTGTCGTCGATGAAATGAATTAGCTTCACTTCCACGTGGCTCGATATTCAGCTTGAAATTAGAGTTCAAATCGAATTTCCTTACAGATATATCCTGTTTTTCTTGAAATTCCAAATGTTAGCCCCACCATTGATATGATGATTATACAAATACATTCGTAATTTTTCTACTTCCAAATTGTCGAGTACTCGTCTGAGGCGATTAAAAGGTTGGACGCTTAAAATTCAATATTTCTCAATTAATTCAAATGCTCATTAACGTATCAATTTTACCATATCACGCTAAAAATTCCAACCCCTCTCGACACTTTGCCCTTCAACTTCGCTCAAAATATCATCCCATGTCCAACCGTCACAGCTGCGATTAGAATTACTGACGACAGCGCATATATTGCGTCGTATCGAACGTTCCACCATCCAGGGAAGCAACCGAACAGGGAGTAGGATCCAATTTGCCGTGATCGTCGCTCGTAAATCTCACGGTTCGCATAAGTGCGCGCAGCGACTGGCAATTTCAGATAGAGACGTTCGCGTTTCCACGAAGTAGCGCACAGGATCGAACGTTCGTTTCCACGGAATCGAGCAGCTTCTTTCATTGAGAAGTCGCAAGTTGGAATCGTGGAGTCCACGCGTCCAGGTGACTCGTCGCCTCGCCTCTTATAGCGGTGCTGATCCGAGAAACGATTTCTCGGTTCGCGGAGCCGCTGCGGCGGCCAGAAAAGTCATACGGTCGGCGATCGGTAGGCTGCACGACTTTGCGCCGCTCGCCTTGCATCCCATTCCGAATAAATTATCGATACGTATACACGTCGACCGTCCTCGGTGCACGCTCGCGACCGGGGAACTTGTCGCCGGCGAAGTGCAACAAGCTGGCCCGCCCAATGAGACGGAAGCTGACTTCCGTGACGAACGTGACCGAGCTCTCTCGAAAAACGTCCCTCGGATATAATATCTGCGTAACGATTTAATAGACTGTTTCTCGGTCTTTTTAGTTGCAGTTCCTTTTTCATTTAATTCGCGTTACCCAATTCTGTTTTTTTTTAAACATCGTAGCTATGAGAATTCCAAGAATTCGTTTACTATCTTTCTCGTCAGTATTTATTCGTTTAGATTATACAGTTTTCTGAAATTTACAGAAATCAAGATATTTGGAACGTTATGACAAACTAGCTTTATTCCGTTATTGGCGTGAACTTTTCAGTATTAACAAAGCCGACAAGAAACGAAGACATTACGATATCTAAGAGATCGACAATTCGATCGACGAATCGACCGACCAGGTGCCCGTTTAACAAGTTAAAAACCAAATAAAGAACCGATCAAACTCTCCCTAATCCTTGACACACGATCGATCACGAGCCGTGGCAAAAGGTTAAACCCTGGTTCCGCCAACGACTACCGAACAACATCGTTCTAGCGACGACATTACGATTATCCCACGGTGTTGCAGACCGGAACGATCGTTTAAACCCTTGGAATCGCGATCAACGTCCGATATCCAAGTGTCGATTTTCGATCGCGAGACACGGTCAACTTCGTTTGCCCTTGCGAATGAGGAGAGAGGAAAGAAACTATTAGAAGCACTTCCTGAAGCCGTTTCTTCTCTTGTCTTCTTGCGCCTGTCCGCGAGAGAGGCCTCTCCCCCTTTCGGACGATGCTGTTTTCACTGTGTATTTACGGAAATTGCCGAGCCCGTGGGCTGCTACTTTTCTGCCGACAGTGATTCGTATACTGGCTGCAACGGCCGCCGGGGCAAACGATTACAGTTCTCTTGCACTTCTCGGAACCGTTGTCCTTAAGACCCATGGCAAAACTTGGGCCGGTCTTCGCCTCCTTCCTCTTCTTATCTCGGTGTTCGCGAGCCGCTTGCACGACTTCCTCAAAACACGATAGGAAACGACGCCAAGGATGCAAGAGACACTCAAACGTCCTCGAGGCAGCTTGGTACCGTTCCATCCGGAGAGAAATTGCCCGCTCGTAAATTCATCTACTTTGTTAGCTTCATCATCCGACCAGTAATGATGCACTCGATTGCTCCGACGGTTATATCGTGCGATTTCTACGGAGATACCGCGGACGAAGAGAGTCTTTTATTAAGAGGGGTTTGGTGGCTAGAAAGAATCGATACATTGCTTTAGTTCGGTTATTACGTCACTGTGGAGGTAATCTTGGGTGAAATTTTTCTTCGAGACATGTTAAGGAACGAAGAGACATTGTGGTGAAGGAAGAATCTACTAAAAGTTATCGTTTAATGAATTTTCTTCGTATAAATGGCAAGCTCGACGAACGTAGAGAACAAATCGGTTTGATTCGATCGATATCAGCTTGTAGAGATCTGGACTGAAAGATTCCTTATGATACACTGAAATTTCGTTAAACGATACATTCTCACTTTCTTTAAAGTAAAATATAATCCATAGAAACATAACCAAATGGTTTAATTCTTTTCTTCGTCTCAACTTCAAGAAATCATTCTGCTTATAGATTATGGAAGATCAGAAACGGGAATCGTTCGAAACCCTATTGTTATGTGAAATTTGATACATGTTGGGATATAATACACGACTCTCCCGTTGGCAGAAATTATCCCACTAACAACAGAGTTCGATCGAGTGGCAAACTTAAACTGCGGACAAGTTTCTCAGAGAAGCAAGCCGAAAACGCGCGAAACGAGTCCTTTAACTATCCAGACCGAGTTGAATTAAAATCATGGAACACCGTAAACGGCCAATGTCCTTAAATAGCTGAACAGGATTATGGGTCGCGCGAGAAATTCTGGATTGTCAGCTCGTTAGGCGAATCTTACCTGGCCGTTTCCTCGATTTTCACTGCCGACGCGGCATTTCATTACTGCCAACCAGAGTTCTCTCCCCGGTCCGTACGGAACGACGCTAATAACCGCTCGAACAGCTTATTTACATGATATATCGGGCCAGTGGCGACTTCGAAAGCTCGCCGTTAACCGCGTTCCAGTCAGTGCTGTATACTTGTCTCTTCGTTTCTAACGTCCTACACCAGTTATCAGTTGGCGGGTTTAATTGCTAATTAAACAGAACAAAGAGGATGTTTATAGGAAGCTATAAATTGAGGTACTAGAATGTTCTGGAATGTGACAAGAGAGAAAGCGCGGGAAACTTGGAAAGCAAGAAAATAGAAATTTGGAAAATTTCTGGGGAAATGAGGGAAAAGAACTTAGGAAAGAGAGAAAGTCAAAATTTGAGTAATTTCGAGAAAAGTAAAGAACTAAAGAAACAGAAAGATGAGAAATAGAAATTGTTATTTTTCCTAATTATAAGGGTTCAATTTTCTAGAAATTGAAAATTCCACTCTTGGAATGTCGAGTATTTAAAATTCCTTCCGTGTCTTTCTTAAATCTTGCATTTTCTCAAACTCTCGCATGCAATAAAATCGAAACATAGACTCGCGTCACGTTTAAAGACACCAGATACTATGTATCATCCTGGAACCTCTTCTCAAACGAATGTCATCGTCGAGCAACAAAACCAAACTGGATTGCACTCATAACGGCACCAAAGGCACCGTCTCTGCAAATGTCAGAACCCTTTTCACCATAGCGTCGTCGGACAAATAGTAATTAACAGTCCCGTTAGAAACAACCTCCCCGCTTATCAGGCGTTAGGCGAGTCCGAGGCAATGATCACGAGATAACAAGCTCGGAAGCGGCACGATGGAATACGTTAGTATATACGTTAGCCTGTGCGTGTGCCGAGGGCGGAGTATCGAACATCTTCTAAGCGGATCGCGCGTTTATCGCGCAGACGATTCGATCGTCTGGCCGATCGTCGACAGGTAGGCAGGATCAGAGATCGGTCGGTGGAATTTCAGTTCGGTCGCGCGATAAGGACCACAGATTGCATATCTTCAGCCGCTCTCAGAGTATATGCTACCGCTGGAAAGTAAGTACGTGTGGATGTTTGCTTAAATTTGATAAAATGTTTAGTCTAAAAAATTGCAGAGGGTAGAGAGACGATCAGAATGAATTTATTCTTTATGAAAACTGTCGTAACAGAAAGATACTGATATTCGTATGTGCCAAGTATTATGAATTGTTATTCAACGATTGAAAAGCTATCGTCTTTTGTCGTGAAAATTAATAAAGCGTTAAACGTTTTATTGTCATTTGGCATTAAACCAAGAGAAAGGATGCATATGTTTTTGCAGTGGTTTATGCGATTAATTTTATACGATTAACCATGTCGACGATATTTAATCTCGTTTAACGCTTCGAAGTATTTCATTGTAATGCAACATCGATACAATTTTAAATAAACAATTTTCATATCACATATTATATATCTATCGATTTTGCAAGAAGATAATAACCGTTGCTTTTGATCGCTAGTTTCCTATGAATTCATACATTTCAATATCATTCACGTATTGTTAATACAAATAGACCAAACTGTCCGCTTATATGACTTATGTATATTTATGAGTGGTAGTGTAGGTATATACATGAGGCAACGTTCACTCAGGCAACGGACCAGCAACTGGACTCTCTCTGAGCAGGGAGAAACGGGAACGAGCCGCATCCGCTACATAAAGGCGCGGCAGCAGGCCTTAAAGCCCGGAAGAAGGTTCGTCGGAGCTTCGAGCATGTATATACGGTCAGTTGAGAGGCGGTATTCAATAGCATCGATAATAAAATCATGGCAGCGGCGTGTTCGCGCGTGTTCGCGGCTCGAGCGTGTGCCCGCGATCTGTACGTGGGGGCCAGTCAGAGTGCAGCTGCGCGCATCATCGTCATTAGGCCGTTCGCCTCGGGCTAATGACTGTATTGGACCCACCGGGCTCTGTCGTTACATCGATGGGATCTTTGTTTTCCTCTTCCACCGTGTCTTTAACGTTGCGTTCCTTTTAAGCCAGTTTTCAATGCTTTAGTTTCATAAAAATGGAGTTAATACGTTAGTGTAGTGGGATCAAGGTCAATGCGTAGTCACACGTATACTTGTTACTTTTAGTATAAGTTCGGAATCACGATATTTGTTTCTTATTGTAGCTGTAAAAGATCGAGGTATTTGCGGGAAATTTCAGCGTATTCAATCGAGGTTCGACTATACACGACAGTGTCATTCACATTTTCTTAGATAGTTGTAAAAAATCTATTTTACTTAGGACTGAATCTACTTAAAGATCAGACGATAGAACAGAATCGGTTTTTGATTCTTCATTGAATTTCTCATTCAATGTGACGGTCTGTAATGTCCAGAATCAACTGTAGCAAAGACGATCACTTTTCACTCTGTCTTTAATTCCAAATTATACGGTGATGAATTACTGTGTATAATTGCTTCAGACGTAATATTAAGACGGTAAGAAACATGGAATTGTTAAGGTTGACGTAAATACCCATAAAAAGAATCATAAGGTGAGAGCTCTAACATCTCAAAGAATCTATCAAATTTTCCCTCGTATAATGCAATTCACACTATACCTTTTCTATGCCGCTAAAGACAAGCTAAAAACGATTCAACATACCATTTATACTAATAATCACAGTAAAGTATTCGCGAGATGTCCTAGTCAAATTCGAATTTATTCTTCGACATACTCGATCCAATCTCGGCTCGAGGAACAGAAGAGATAAAAAAGGTCGGTTTTCTTTCCGTAAAACTTCCTCGATGAAAACCGGGAAGCCATCAGCTCGGAAAGAAGTCGCTTCCGAGACGTATAGTATGGTCACCATTGGCACAAGATAGAAGAAATAATATCGAGCTTGCAACATCGGCTATTAAGTCGCTCCTCCGTGCATTGTTATGCCCGCTCTGCAGGCCACGGGGCATTATTAGTCGTGCGCACGTGTAATTTCAACAAATCCCCCGTAGCACGGCTCGAAATTGTATCGTCATCACAAGCCAGGGACTCGCCTGCCATGCTAATTAGATCCGATCTTGGCAATTATCTGCTTTCTTCATCGTGCGTCTTTCGCGGCTAGCCGTTGTTGAATCGATAAGAAGGAGGAGAAGAGGAACCTCATAGCCAGGCAAATTATACCCGGTTCGAAGCGGACCAGGCCCACTAAAACGCTCAATTGTAGCTCCCGGGCCCAACCATGACCTGGCCTCACCGGCAGCACTCTCCCTTTCGATCTTCTCAGCGGTTGATGCACCTGCGACCCGTTGGACCCGTTCTTTGGTCGGACATGAGCGTCGTACGTCACTTTCGTTGAAATTCCTCGATGCTTCCGGGTAATTAGAAAGGTTCTAGGCTCGATGATTTTACACGAGAATATTTCTATTTGGTATTAGATGGTTTTGATAAAATTACAACGATATCGTTTAAATCGGGTTTTCAAGCTTGGAGATAGTGGATTATTTCTAAGGTTGGGGAATTTTCACGAATTCTTGAACTTTACGATGTTCCAGTAAAATTGAAATTGTGGCAGCTACTTTCAGTAAAATGGTTCCATTTGTATTAAGTTTTGAAGATTAGAAATTTCGTCGATTCATCCCTTTTATGCGAAATCGAGTCAATGGGTTAGTTTTGAGATTAGGAAATTTCCACAATCTGATACGCGCTAACTCGATGTAGCTGGTATTTTAATAAAAACTTCACGGTACTTTTAATCTTGAAAATTCATAAATTTTCGATTTTTACAAAACTGTCACGACGACCACAAACAGGGATTAAAAAAGTTTCATCGTCATCCCTAAACGTAACCCTCGATAAACCCGAACCACGCCAATTCATCGCCATTAAAAAAACAATCACAAACTGCCTTAAATCGGAATGGAAGTGGCGAGACCACCCACGAGAAGGCGCATCCCTGGCAAGCTTGGTGACCGGAGGCAACGATGGATATAAAATTTCTCCTATCTGCTCGGAAGGATCAGGGCTATAGAGGCGTGCTCGAGGTGGCGTTTAAGAGGTCAGTCGCTAGTTCCGGAGGGTCTGCGCGTTCCTGTCCCCAGAGGCAAGGACGCCTACAGTTCCCTCACCTTCGTCTTCGCCATCTGGTCGATCGTGTTGTTCGCTGTGTAGCACCTGAAGCCAGCGCCACGGCAGCCTGTTGCTTTCCAAAGAATTCGCGCATTCCGCTATCCGAGCGGCATTACAAGCAACAAGAGCAACTCGATCGAACGACTAATGCTACCTACGCGATCCCCTTACCCCACACCCTACCTTCACATCGTAAGAGCTACAGCACGCTTTCCTTTGGTATAGCTTGAGCTACTCGACGACGGACACGCCGGCGGAATTACGAGTAACGCGATATGACCCCTCGTATATACCGCGAGGCCCGTTGCTCGAGAGCGGCTATACGAGGAAATACGTTGCAGTAGAAATGGCCCGTCGGGGTCAGACGGTTCGCGTGATGGAACCTCGTCTTCGGACTTTGTCTTCGCACGTGAGTCTTCTGCCGCTATAGACGATGGGCGTGGATCGGTATTAATCCGTTGAGTATAAGTACACTTTCATAAATTGTTTCATGCAAGCGTAAGAAGATAGCAATGCTGAGTAGAATATCATATTATAAATACAATACGTGTGGATAAATGAACTTAATTTTGAGATATGGTCTTCTATGAACTTTTACACACGAATACACACGCTTATACATAATATAATATTTTATATTTGTTAATTTTATTTTATTAATATTTTATATCTTGCAGCATGTAGAAGTGCGTCGATATCGGTAATTGTATTTCAATTCAGAGCTTCGAGATGATCATTTTCACTGTAAGCGGTATCGTATAATTTCTTTGATCATCGTACTTATGATTATCTATGCGGTAAACATTCTTCATTTTTAATAATACGTAAGAGTGGCAATTTCAAGATTCCAGTCAGCCAGAGAGTCCGCTGCAGTTTCCTTGTTTTCCTCATCTACTTGTAGAGTTACGAAGATGTATTTATTTCACGAGAAGACAAGATATTATTGGAACAAGTATAGATATGGTTTCGACTGTCCTTGCGGAGAAAGGTGTATATGACCGCCCGAGCTCGGTCGCCGAGTTATGGAAATGGCTCGACGTTTCTATTCGCATTGCGCAATCCATTGTCGAGGATAATAGGATTACCGCGGGAGGAGCATGGTATACCGTTCTGGTGACCTTCTCATAATGTTGCACGGTGCTCCGGGTGAAACACACGCCGGTTTACCCTATAGTGAGTCAACATATTAGCACAAAAGCTCGAGAGTTAACGTAATATAGGTTGCAACGAAACCTAGATCAAGCTACAAGTTGCAACTTTCATCGCCATTCTACTTCGTATCTGACATTGCATCTTGAAATTTTCCTAGAAACGAACGTACTAATTTTCTCAACTGAAATATCACGCGTGTAAATTAATTCGCTGCTTTTACATTTACTTGTTGCTAATATACCGTTTTAAACTCAAATAATTGCCTACGTAATAACAATTTCTAATATTCTACAAAATAAAAAATATTATTTCAATGATTAGATTAATATTGCACGAAGCATAAATAAACGTTGGATTTTGCGCGAAAAGGCATCGATGTCATTTATAAAGCTAATCAATTCGCAACAGTTTGTCGTAGTTTCCTTATCTCTCGATAGTTAGGAAAGATAAGATACATGATCCGGTGAATAAAATCGAGAACGACATTTTAGAAAGTTTCGACGATATTTTATCATGCTGTGTGTTCCACGAGAAAAAGGTTTATTTCCCAACAGCCTTCTCGAAGTGCGGATATATCGCGTTACTTGTAATTTCCCGAGTGTCCGGCCGATATGGGCTGCCTGAGATCGATCGGGTGAGGTCAAGGAAATATCGTAACCGTGCTAGATCCCGATTGTCTCACTTGTAATTCAACTTTTACGAGTGCAATTAATACGAGCCGATTTTATTACTCGACGTAAATTAGCGCCTCGATCTCTCAAACACGTGGTATGGCTTAGTGGTGATTTACATTTCAGACACGTAGTACGGATGTTTCCACGTTGAAATTGTAAAAACGTTCTCAGTACTAGGTACCACTTACAGCGTCCTTAGATAATAAAAGATAATAAAGGAAGCGACGATTTAAACGATCAAAAATATGAATCGTAACAATTCCAGTAGCAACGAATAAGAGTGTCGTTATTCCTGAACGGCGAAACCGATCTTGCTCTCTAACCAAGGCTCCGTGAACGTCAATTAACGAAACGAGCGAGCGAATATCGGCTCACGGTTTACCCGTGGCACGCATCGTTGCGCTCGATCACTCGATCATGGCACTGGCCAGCCGGTAGCCGCGTCGAAATTATCTGCAATTTCAAGCAGTCGACGAGGCCGCGTTGCAAACGATTTATCCGCCGTCCATGTATTAGCATAAACGGTTTATTTTAGATGGCCGTTGCCTTCTGGGGAAAGAGGTTGGATGAATTCGCGCTCCACTGATCTTACCGCTCAATCAACACCCCGTTCACGCCTCCACCAAGTCACTCACGGTTGAATCTTATGTCACGACATCGTATAAACGTTCGCTCCGACAGATCTATGCGCGTCTGCTTGAATAAACGACCGAGTCAGTTGCATCCTTTTGTCGTACGTGACTGACGCTCGCTGAATTTCGTAACTCTCTCTCTCTCTCTCTCTTTCTCTTCTTCTTCTTTTCTATCTTCTTTCTTCGATTACATCAATCGATAAATGATGCGTTTGAGTCGAAAGGTTTGATATATTAGATACAGGAAAAATTGAATAATTTTGAACGAATGATATAAAATTGTATAGTTTTTACGAAAATGACGAATGTACTATTTATTAATTATTATAGTGGTTATTATTTTTCAATGGTCTGAGAAAAATATTATATGTTTTTTTTTTTTAGGGGACCGGATAATTCTCGGGAAGGAGATACATCAATCACTGGTTTGCGGTTTCAAGGTCGGAGAAATAATTATTCTTTATTGTTCTAAGGAACATATATACATTATACATCTACATATATATTATTGATCGTTAGTCATTAACATATTTATGATCGATAACCTTTTATTTATCTTTCGCAATCTAGCTTGCTTCGAAGAAGACTTAAAATTTTTTGATTTTTCATTGGTCTTTCGCTATCATAATTAAAAATCTTTTTCGTTTCTTCTCGAATAAGACTATCGCTTATATAATAATACATGATAATATTAATGTCGATGAATTTGGATTTATACGTTGATCGCGATGCCCGCAGGCAGAAACTGTTATCGAGGTTGCATTAATCTAAAACGCGAATCGATTAGTCGCGGAGATAGTTTTACGAGCCGCAGCAGGAAGTGAAAGCGCGCTAATGAAGCCGAAAGGACACGTGCTAATTGAAAAATCGACCGATGCGAGTAGTTCGCTGTGACAATTATCAGAGAAACATATTCAACACCTACTAATTTTGATATTGTTTTGTTACAATACTAACATAGTGAAAAACGTAGTGAAAGAAGTCTACTTATTATTGTTACAGTCTTCGAATTTTTATATTTCAAACAGACAAAATGAAGATATTCATACTTGGATCGCCGAGAAACCAAGTTCATCGAGTTTATTTTTAAAAATTTCTTAATTCCAGTACCAAAGCGTCTGATTAAACTCTTTTGAGAATCACATAGTTCGATACGTGTTTTAAATCTGCGGAAAGCAAACGATCGACCTTAATGACGATGATGATACAGCATAATTAACAATCCTTTCATATTCTCGTCTATAAACGAAACAAATCGTCCGAACGATAGAAAAATACCATTGATCCGCAAATGACTGGAAGTATGTAGCAAAGTTAAATGAATCGTACAATTTACTTTTACTGACTGACATTTACCAACAGAGCTGGCATTTGCAACCTGCTAATCTCAATATTACAGTAGTAAACTCATAAAAAATTGTAATTCATGCAAGAGAAGCCTACCTAAACAACGTATAAAACCTAACTGCAACCCGCTAACCTACGTAAACCGATGTAAACTTGTAAAAATAATGTAAAACACTGTGTATAACGTGAAACATCGTCGGTGTTATCAGCTCGTTCGCGCCTCGTCTTCTTCGAAATCGGCTTTGCTTCGCTCGATCCCGTGTACCAACCGGCGGTAATTAATGGATCCACGCGGCACGTTCTCCTCCACCTGCTTGGCTCGGTCGTTTAGCATAAAAGTCTTCATTTGCGGTGTCGTGATCGCGGCCGAGACAACACGACACCGAGTCCAGCCTGGCAATAAATTAACCGTGAGAGGGCCGCGGCCGATCGATGAGGACCCCCTCCCGACTCTCCTTTAACTGTACAGGCCAATTAATCGAGGTACCAAGAACCTGGGTAATAGCATATCTCTCGTTACTGTTCGTCCTCGTGCTAGTCCACCGCCAGCGGGCACCTCCCTTCCCCGCCTGGCTTTCTCGCCTCGTTCCCTCGGACAAATTCCCATCGACGCGGATCGACAGCTTCGAGGAAGTCCTTGGTCACCGGGGGACTTCTGTCGATCGTTCTCCTGTAGCTAAGTTTCGCGCGAACGTTGGTAACTTGGTATCTACTAGCTCGGTGTCTTCGTTTCGTGCTTGAAGTATCGTGGATGCATATAAGTATTTCACATTCTTTTCTTTACTTTTGCAATTTCTCCAATTCTTACGTAGATATTCACGAATTCTCTTCTCTATGATGTTTTCCAAAGTGATATTATTTTTCTTTTTTCGGTGTTTAGAATTAAATTTTTGAATTAATATATACGTATTATCCATTTATTATTCCAAGAAATTCTTTGAGATTCCTTCGATCGAAAGAAAGGATTAATATTAAACGTGAAAAACGTCGTGGAAGATTGTAATCGTTGAAAGAACGACAAGCATATTTAGATTAGTATAGAATTGTATATTACGAGGGAATTGTATTGACAGAAAATAATGACATTTTTGTAGCAGTTATTAGTAAATATTTCTCCTTTCAATATAAGTTAAATGTTCACAATCGGCGAGAGTGTCCGAACGACGAAGAGTAACTGCCATTAAATTCGACGATTTCAGAAGGTAAGGAAGCTGAGGCAATTGCGACCGCGGAGCATTTTAAGATTCCGAGAAAGTGGCGACAGCTTGGAATCCACCTACCGGTTCCGTTGTCGCTGCTACTAGTCTGGGTTACGTAAATCCGGTTACGCGATTGGCGTTTAAATTTTTACGCTCAAATAATCCTGATATGGGAACGTTGCTATATTCGTACCTTACACGAAATATCTAGTACCAGTTCTTGTGTCGTAATTTTAATTTCTACCCAGAAATTTGAACTTTTTATTGAGAAGATTAATACAAATACAAAAACGAGTGGCTGTAAAAGTAGCAAATTAATTTACACGCTAAAGTATGGATAAAATAACGTCATCATAAAAAAACTGTAACAGCCCCCATGAATCATTCGTGAATTATTTTTCGCGTGACTTCTAACAACTGCAACGATACACCTGAACTTCACGGCATACTTTTTCGTCCTTGTAACAAGAAATTCTTTCCCCTACCGTAAAACAGTCACTACCAACGAGTATATCTAATTCTTCCTGTTAGAGACAGCCTGTAACACGGCCCCAATTAGACTTCCATCTAATCATGTAATTACTACATTAGAATCGAGGAAGTAACGCGCAAACGAGGATCGGATAAGTGGTTCGGCGATGATTATTAAATCGTTGAGAGCTGCTAAAAGGCGAGCACGTAGGCGCAGAAAGAACGAGCGGTCGCGCGCCACAGCGTGAAAATGATATGCGGAAGCGAGCGTGCGGACGTTCGAGGATATTGTGCAGAGAACTTTAAGGTTGCGCAGGAGGAGGACCACCACCGCCTCCGGACTCGTTTTAATGCGATGCGCTGTGTAGTCGCGGCTACATGCGAGATCCAATGCGATCTCATGTTTAACAACGCTGTATCCTCGCTCACTACGCTATGATACTGTTACGCTTACAAATTCTATGACCGAGTCGAACAACTCGCTTTTGCATTATTGTACGCAGCAAGGAGAATCTTGATAGATCGACCGCGCCCGTGAAATCCATGAAAGAACAAGTGGTTAATTTATTGAATTTAATGCCAGTTTTTGTAAAGGAGTCAATTGTACTCGAGTAATGATACGTAACGTATCGTGAAGTTCGTGTTGTAAAAATCATACAAAATTTCTTAGTAAGTACTTAGATAAGTGAGTACTTAGTCTTATCGAATCACACTTTTGCGAATACACGCCAGCTATACTATAGATGTCAGTAATTGACATCAATTCTTGAAACTATCAACGATATTACACTAACATTTAGGCATCAGTTATGATACTTTAAAAGTGAAACTTAAGATCAACACGTGGAGAAGATCATAAAACACAAAATTAATTCTCCACCTCGTAATTTCCAGGTTCTCGATATCATTAATTATCTCATAATACACGAACTAATAATTGTAGGAACCATTAAGTAGTGTTCCAAATTAGATACATAGAGTATCACCCAGATTTGTCAATTATGACGTTCCAAAAGTGAATTCTAACCGCTCTACATCCAATAATAAAAATGACCTTGAAACAACAAATTAATTCTCCATGTCCTTCGTATCGTTTAATTCAATCCCAAGCCCTTTAGTAAAAACAAAAAAAAGGGAAAAGAAAAAAGAGAAAACAGAAGCTACGGAACCATATCCTTCGGTACAAAAATCGAATCACTACAAGGTTCGGTCATTCATGTTCGAATCTGGTCTTGCTGTGGCCGGGGATCGTTTAAGTGGATCGCGGCGCGTAATCCAGGAGGGTAGCTGGCCCGGAGGCGCATGTCGTATTTTCGAAACGATCTGCTCGTAGGAGCCGCTGTTCGTCCACGTTTCCGGCGCGGTTCGCCGTCGGTGATGGCTGATAAACACGGACAGGTCCCGTCGTGTACCTACGTGTCGGCTGTTCGAACGTAGTCACGCGAGGAGCTGCAAAGTTCTTCTTTATTTTTATCCCATTCTCCATTTCTTTCTTCGTTTTTCTGTTGCATCCCTCCTCTGCGGTTCGACCAGTCGGTCGGTCGTTGGTCTCTTCCGCGTGTCGATTTAGACGTCTCCGCTATTCGATTCCGATCTAAAGGAGATCCGGCGAGAGTAAGTCTCGCGATACTCTTCCACTGATAGGTTGCTTTGTGCATTAGATATGATAAACTAACTTTAATAGGTTAATCGAGCGTCTTGATAGCGGATATCCTTCTGAGATGAACTAGATTTGTTAATTTCACATTGTGTCAATATATCCAGGAGAATTCTGAGATTTGATGGAAAATATGTAGAATAGAAGTGAGTTGTAGATGAGATTTGTCAATAAAGAAAATTTACATCGATAAGACATTTCTTTTAAACGAGGGTTATTTCTTAGACAATTTTTATAAAAGTAATATACAGAAGATAATGTATAATGTATCCTTGAAGGTAGTGAATGAAAAAAGAAATTTGGATATAAGACGTTTAGGTCTTCTTTGCAAAATTATTATCATTTATAGTTTAAATCTCTGGTATTAAACCTCGCAGAGTACCACGATTCCCTTTAATAGGACTTCTCTTACAGGATTCACTTGCCTGTCAAATTTCTTCAATTAAATCTCGATTCTTTTTAAGAGAAGAGAACACTTCTCCTAGAACTCTAGAAGAACCCACATTTTATACACTTTGCTTGCCAGCAAAAAGTTAATCCCCCATTATCTCCTCATAAATCCTCTTTTACTATCCTCTCCAAACATCAACGCACATTTACCCTCCAGTACTTTGCAGTACCAACTCAATTAAAAAAGCTAGAAAATTCCCTTCAGCATCAGGTCGTCAAACGAAATTCTATCGAAGGCGTACCTAAGAAGAACGCCGTAACGTTGTGTTAATTTGTCGACGAATGAACTCAGTGATCCGAGAAGTTTCTTCTAGATCTACATCCTTCGTATCAGCCTGGAGGGATCAGAACTCTGAAAAGAGGATTAGGAACGACGAGTGCCTGGCTAATAAACACGGAAATGATTCGAGCGGCTTTGGCTGGTTCCCATGAGGAACAGGGGAGAACAGTTCCGCGCAATAACCAATAATCGTCGACTGTGACCGCAGAAAATGTCCATCTTGAGATGAAAGAGAAGGAAAGGAAGTACGAAGGACCTGGAGGGCAAAATTCTCCCTTCTTCTTTCTTCTTCACTCGCCTCCCTCCTCCTCTTTTCACTGATTCTTCGATTTCCTAGGATCGATTCTCACAGCGTGAGATCTCGAGCGTCGGCGCTGTTTGTACGGCGATAATCATGAAAACGATCATGCTGCTCGATCGCACCGATTATCCCGGCTCGCCCGATCAACGCGCGAAACGCCGGTTTGATAAATCGATGGGATGATAAGTCCGATTTCCGTTTGAATTGAAACGACGTGTTTGCGTTGACTGTTCGACTGGCATAGTCAACTTCTATTATTTAAACGACGCTATTTAAAATTAGCGAATGGTCAATTATTTTCACGAACTGTATACTTGTGACAAAATTCCAAAATTTATACGGATTAATTTCGATCAATGATACGGTAGAATTTTATTTATTCGTACTTGTGAGAAGACAAGTAGTATAACTAAATACAATCGATTCTTCCCATTATCCATGATTCATCGTATAAACATCTGGTAGCGTTTTACGATCATACAAATGCATTCAGTCGACAAGATTTCGTTTAATTAATCGCTAACTAAAATTTCGATTTAATAAATGAACTTCTACGATGATCGATGATCTAGTCGACGTATAAACTGCAATCAAATATGAAAGTTATAAACGACACCAATCCACCACAATTCACCGCGTATCAAGTTCATCGCTAGATTCAATAAAACATCCAGGAATACGATCGCACCCATAAAACGCACAATCGTATCATAAAGCCGTAAACACCTCACAGAACCTAAAATACTCGCAGCGTTAGACCTCTAAACCGTTTAGAATTTCTCGAACTAGGAGTTTCCTTCTCCAGCAGAGCATCCGCTAGATACCCTGAAAGAATCCACTCTCCACCTGTTACGACACGGAGGATCGGCGTAAGGTCGGCAAATTGCGTATTTACTCGGCCGTATCCCCATCGAAGGGTAAACCGACGATCTAAGCCGGTCGTGCGCCTGCGTGTTCAATAAAATAACATTGATATTTCGCTACACGCTTACCGTACCTACGACGCCTCGTTAGAACGCTTGTTTATCGTCGTTATTATTACCTAGCTCACGAACTTATGCCCGCGCACGGTCTGATTATATACGTATAATGCACAGGTGGTTGCAAAATCATCGTTTTCCATTGGACGTTCCATTGGCTCGAAGAAACTAAGGCTTCCTTCGAATCAGTCAAGTCACACGGATTCCAGTTAAGCTGTTTGATTTGACTTGATTTCGAATAGATATTCAAAGAATCGCATGTATGTAAACTGTTATTATGCGAATATGCAGTAGAACTAATTTATTGGAAATTTTGATCAACGCCTGATTAATAGAATCCTTGCCGATTCAATCCAGTAATACGAACGTGATTATTGAAAAACGTATTATGCGAACGAATAGGATACCAGGTAGTGGAGAATATTATAAACTTCTTTTATACAAACTTATATAAGCTATTTGACCACAAGTTCGGATAAACGGAATTCTATTGTAATAAAAGTATTATCTGTACGAAGGCTTATGGCTGATTATAACGAGAACGCTATAGGTACAAATTCTAACATAAATTTAAATAATCGAGAAGCAAACCGTAATGAAGAACGCAGAGAAACGCAACAGTGAGGAATAGTTATCAAAAAATAAGATCTGTCCATCGACGCATCGTTAAGTAAATTCGTTGTCACAAAAATCGTTCGATCGAGGGATCCGAATCGATCGAATCGAGCCACCGTTCATTTGCCAACGGGTGTCGACGTTTCACTTCATTGACCAGAGAATCGTCGATCTGATGGAAGAAAACGGCGATTCCCGGCACGTCGCACATCATCCTTGCCTGCTATCATCACCGGCTGCTTCTCGCGACAGCGAAGATCGTAGGAGCGTGCGAGTGCTAGATCGTGGGCGGATAAAGGCTTCGCTCGACAAGCTTGGATTTAACCGTAGATCCGGTCGATGCCGCTGATCTACGGGACGTCGATGCTTCTTAGGCTACCACTACGGCTTCCTACTATCCCATAGAAAAGAAGAAAACATAGAGGACAAGGTACGAAGATAAGGGAAGAGAAGGTAGATAACTCCTAAACGTCGGTTACGATCGATCGTTCGATCTATGGTTGTATCGTGAAATTCATACGCGTTGAAAATCGTGCTAGCACGTATCATCCACGAGCTCGTCTTCTTTCAGCCTCGTTCAGATTAATTCAAATAACTCGACACTCTGTTAGTTGCTTCGCTATTATTTGCTCGGCTTGAAACGTCCCTTCTAATTTCTACTTTCGTCCATACGAAATGGTCAATTTGAGATAAAAGTATCTTGGAATTTCCATATCCATATGCCAGAGGAGTACAAACTAATAATTGACTAAACTAGACGATAGCCTCCGGTTCTCTTTTTCCTTCGATCTTTTTCAAAGATCAGACAATTCTATTGTAAATTGTTCACAGACCACGGAGAAGTATTAAGCACCACTTTCCCACTGCGAAAAAGAAAGTTCTACGGAGCTTAGCGGTACTCGACCGTAATCTTTGATCGATTCCATCGGTGAGCGGAACGTGCATAGTAAATTACACGAAAATAGCGCGTAATAAAAGGAATCGATCGCTACGCGATCGCCTTATTTTCGAACGCTGTATGGAACTTTCATGGTTAACCTGTGCACGAAGTCAATAATAAAGAGCGCAATAAAACGAGCGAATTGCCGGTTAAACATTCGCCGAATCGTAGCCTGCCTTGACAAAAGGTTCCTCTCGCGTAACTCCATTAATTTCAGCCCTGAATCCACGATCTTCGCATGATCTCGTTTCTCAAGGGTACGCGGTGCCTCGTAAATCATCGTCCCAGCGATTTTCACAATATTGTTCGAATTTTTATTAGTCGAGTGTACGTGTTACGTCGTAACGCCGAGCAGAGAGCATTTTGCGAAGCGATTCCTCTTGGAATTACGGAGATAGCGGTGGCAAACGCCATCCTTTGGCTACGTCGCCCTCTTTCTCGCAGTTATTGTCGCAGCCGCGGCTCGTAAACATAATTACGAGCCGGTTTTTATTTGCACCGCTTCTTTTTTCTTTATGTCCGCCCCGTTCCCGCTGCCTTTTACGATCCTGGCCTTTTCTCTCTGTCAAGGTGTGTGACGTTATTAGGCCGGCTTCTCTTCTTCGTTTCTCCTCCCTTCCTTTCGTATACTTTCTACCAGAGATGCGACATTTACGACGACGATGACGCAACATGGCGACTTGGTGGACGAACAGGAAACGAGGGATGCTCGAGGAGAAGAGATTAACGTATAGGTATTTAATTTTGCGTTATCTTTTAGAAATTCTTTCCATTTTATGCGAAATTTTATTCGGTCCGGCTGTTAAAGATGTCCAACTTTCGATTTCATATAAAATTATATCCGAAGAAAGAAATTCCAGGCTATTATCGCTTCTTATTTCTTACTTTCTCAACGACGAACGAATAAAATGAGAATTAAAATAAGCTTCAGATCGCGTGTCGTTATAAAGAGCGAAGGCATTAAATTCTTAAGTTAATTCACTTATTTCAATCGCGCAAGCGGAGAAGTTTGATTTTTCGCTTGTTAAGGATCTTTCGATGCGATCATGGACTGTATCGTGATTTACGAGGCTGCCCACAGATCTAGCCTTAAGGTTCTCGTAACTCTTCCGAAGCACGTCATGACGCGGTTTCGATAACGTTCTACCGTTTGCGTGTCGTAAATTCGACAACTTGTATCATAACTGACGTCTTCATTAAATGTTCTACGTTCTCCTGCTTAGCTATTAACCAACACACGTGCTATCGCGTGATAACTTCGAGTTTTCAAAGTAAAAACCGCGAGCTATAAACATTTTTTAATTTTCATTGTATAATAATTAATAGAACGCTTTGTAATATATCTGAATTATTAGATATTTAAATATAATGGAAGAAAAATTGATAAGGTAGGAAGCTTAGCCGTGTATACCACTATTTAAATCCTAGTTCTCGATTTCGCGCGAACGTTCAACGCTCATTCAACCGGCAGGCATGAAGTTGTTATCGTATTATAGGCAAAGTATATTCCTTGTGAAATATAGTTTACGCTGATCGGCTGGCTAGGTCCACCAAGAGGCGCATACCACGTAATGAGCTATAAAACCTACGTGGCCGCTGTTTTACGCTACGCGTTCGACAACCACGATTTTTCCCTTGTGCAAGAGCTTAATGAATGCTTTTTAATCTACGACCGATGCTACGACAGGATATTACAGTTTAGTGATATCCCAGTCGCTATGATTGTAACTTTGTACATTTTATTGGAAAGAAATAGAAGCCAGGGCAACGTATGGATTCGATTGAGAATATTCGTAGAAATTAATTATAATTTAATACGCGCGATTTTGTCTTTTGGAAGTTGAAATTTCCCAGTTATAATTTTCAGATTTTGTAGCGAAGAAATATGAACGTAGATAGTTAGAGATATCTGTGGAAATAGAGCTTTCGATTTCTAGCATTTAATAGGAGATTGTAACATTCAATTCAACAGTGAAACAATTCTACATAGAAACTATATTTCCATTTGATTTTGGAATTAAACGTTAAACATTTCAGATATATTAATAATATTCACGAAGTTGAAACTAACACGACATTTAAATTAATATCATTCGTATTTTAAAAACTTTGTAAGTTTATCGTCTGTTTTATATTCGGAAGTCTTATACAATAGCGTGCATGGCGGCAAATTTTCTATAGATATTTGACTTCGTTTACGAGTTATAGCGAGTTTCGTATTGGAATAATTCAATAAATAAATCGTCATAAATGAATAAATTTGGATAATATATATCGGAATAAATAAGCAGTTGAATTAATTTCACCTGCCTATTTCGAAATTATTTAATTATATAATTAAATTATATAATTTAATATTTAACGAGCAATACCTTGAGAAGTGGAGAGAGTAAGATTTCAAGTTCAGCTGCAAGTTCATTTTGAACATCATTTGTGGAAGTATTCAGACACAGTTTGTTTAAAAATAAAGTCGCTATAACTCGAAAATAAGGCTACATAGCAAGCATATACTTGTTTTTTTATCTTTTTCGAAACTACGTTCCTCGATTCTACGGAACACCCTGTATATATCCCACATCTTATCCTCGAATTTCTTAGGTTATTCTCTTTTTCAATCGTGTCATATTCAAAACATTTATTTGTTAAAGACATTCTAGCCACCAAGTATCTTTATAGTTTTCGTTCGTCTTTGCATTTCGTTTTTCCTTATGATTCCATCTTCAAGAATTTCCTAAGAATCCCGTGTCAGCACAGAGTATCTTACCCTCGTTACTCGACTCCAAACTACCACCCACGAGCGCAGGTGTCACTTGGCGCGCCATAAAGCGGCAGATAATAACGCGCGGCATAATGACGATCGGTGGACCATTGTTGGCGGCTGTTAAGGAGCCGTGAATGCGCTGTGTTCGCGTGGACTCAACGAGCCATGGCGAGAAGCGCATGCTCCGCGCTTCTGGCCAACCTTAACAATCGGGATTGTTAGTAGTGGCATCCTCGAAACGCCAACCATTCGTCTACTGCTGCTGGCGCGCGTCCTAACGAACCGCTAAATTCATTACATGCTCGATATTTTTTAGCCAAATGAAATCGGGCAATTTCAATTGCAGCATTGAAAGAAGTTTCACGTTGTAGATTTCAATTGCGAGACTGAGAGAGGTTCGTCATTTTGGATAAAAAAAGAAGCGTTAACAACAGCTCGTGATATCATTATTTCGAGCAGAATAATAATGGGATGATTGTCTGGAAACACGTGTCCAACGCAAACGTAACGAGCCATATGATGATTGTCCATTCACAATGCGTTTTTTGTCTGTGATATTGGAGTTATATCGTTAAAGAGACGTAGCCATTTACGGTAGAACTACCGAGTTGTAATACATGTATTCCAATAAACACATATATAATTATAATTAAAGTAATCTGATAAATGCATAATGGTGGGTAAATATTGCCGGACAGATGGATTATTCATTTCGTATTTCAAGAGACGTTCTAAATTTCAACTAATATTATATGACTACATAACAGTTTTTGTCCGTTCTACCGATTTCTAATTTTAATTGCCGCAAATTAAAAAAGAAGGAGACCTCGATATATTTCCGTCCAAATCGTCGTCACGACCGCATCGAGTCGTTCCACAAAGAATCAACTCCGTTTTCGACGAGAAACGAACCAGAGCGCGTCGAGATTGTCGCAAATTGTTCGAAAACGCGGTATCCGTAAAGTAGAAAGCATGGCGATAGGCGAGCATCCGATACTCCACTGTATTTCCTTTTTAACGAACGTATCGCCGCCTCATCGATTTATCGTTAGCTCGTGTCCAATCAAACACAGTTTGAAGGTCGATGCTGTCGAAGAAAAAAAAAATTCATCGTAGAACGCGAATTGTTATTTGTCCGCTTTTCCCGCTAAGCAAACAAACTCGAGACCGCAACGAGCAGAAGAAATATCCCGTGAAAGTTTCATACACGCCCGGTGAGCACCACCTCGAGCGGCATACATTGTTCTTTCCTCCTTGTTTCGTGGACAGATTGTGCAAAAGAATCGCTCATTAGTATATCTTGCTTAGAAATGAATTTTTATATAATGGATGTAACGAAACATATAGAATATTATCTAACAAGTTAGAACTTTTAGGCTGCTATATTAGATGTAGGTTCGAGATTGTATTGCGAAATCTTTACTAACATTAAACATTGGAAGCATTTAGCAACTTTTCATGGAAAAGAATTCTTATACTATGGGAGACCATTTATTAGTTTAGAAAGTTTCATTTCGAGAAGTATCTAACTCTTAACTCTTCTTGCAATATTTTTTAAGAAAATGTAATTTTTTCGTTGTTTGGCGAACATCGAAATTGAGTGTATTCGTTGAGATTCGTATCATCGTTCGCTAATTTAAAATATTGTGCATCTTTTTAAACGGTTATATGAAACAATATATTGGGTAGGCAACTAAGTCAATAACCTAATGACAAAATGCGCAATCACTTAGTTGCCAACCCAATAGATAACGCCACTCAATATTCCCTTCGAAGAAATTTCCAATTTTAATACGATAAATAACTAATTACCGAAATTTAAGATTACCACATCGATCTATCAATATAAAAAAAGTCCATTTCTAGAAACATAGTTTATTCTTAAATTTTACGCTCGACACATTAAGAGTTCAAATATTATTTATCAAAAAACGAATTGTATATTAAATATGGAATTTTTGCTGCGATCTAACGTGATAAGGAAATCAACAGAAATGCGAACGCGAGATTTTCGACTAGTTTCCCTTCGAATTCGGAGGACGGGGAAACGGTACAGCTTCCACCGAAAATCATTTGCAACGCGGCGTGACAGCCTATCATCCTGAAACCGCAATCCCGGTTATTGTACACCCGCGTACCAGTACGGATGGGTTCGGTGGACTCGGCTCTGTGGCCACGCCAGCCATTATCCACGTCCGGTCAAGTGTTTCTAAACTACGATCACCAACCCCGTGTCCAATTGGCGCGGAACACCGTGAACATTTAAATTCGACGCCTTCGTAATTGCTTCTGGATCGCCCTCGAAGATTGAACATGCCGCGGCTATTCTTCCCTATCGTATAAATCAATTCTACACATATAGATGAAAGATTTTACATCTTTTGTTTTATTCATATACCATACAAAAAAAAAAAATCTCACTAGTAATTTTCCAAAATCAATGTAAAATTTCTAATGGAATTGAAAGCTCAGGTGATTAAAGTTTCGTTTAACAGTTAGCCTTTATCAGATGTACGATTTACATATAAGAATATAAATTTTCATTATTAATTTTACATTTCTTAAAATATATTTTCAAAATTAGTCTCGGATTTCTGGCAGAAATCTCGAGAAACTGCCTCGGAATTTCACTTCGAAATTAATCCGTTCGATCCTTACAAGATCGACATTTGTCCTACGCAACGTAAAGTTGAAAAAGGATGGAACGACAAATCTTAACGTTTATATTTGCATAATGCTAACAAGATCTCGGATCGCGAAAGAAAGAACCAGTTAAAGAAGCGATGTCGATGGTACAGTATTTCCATAATGTCGATGCATGATCTATTACGCTTCATTAATCGTTGCGTAATATCGCGGGTATATGATTGAGGCACGAAGCACCTTCCAGCTGTTCGTTACACTTTACACACGGCTAATTGCGTGAATTATTTAACGTCGTCGAAACGAACGCACAATCACAGCTGCGCCGAAGGAGAGAAAAATCGGCGGCGATGGACGACGATCGATTTCCGGCATGCAACGCAGCCGACCATAATCGTCTAATTATTAATCCCCTTGCGGAGACGCGATGGAATTTATAGCGATAATTAATGCCAGTGGAGGTTTTATGATAAGCAGCACATGCTGGCCCAGAGGGGATTCTCGCGAAATTGCATCGTGACAATCTTTTCATCGTCGTGAAATGAGAAGAACAAACGAGCGTAGAGGCGGAAGAACGAATTTGAGAAGAACGTGGAGGCTAAATGACAGTCGAATATTTGGACAGATTTGGAATGGCAAACAAATGCGAAACGTTTGGTTAAAATACGAGTACAAAATATCTAATGGCGGCAAACTAACGGAACAATTGTCGAACAACGATTGTTGGAAAGTGGACAAATGGAAAATTTAAAGGATGCTAGAGAGTAAAAAATAAAAGTAGAAACTTAAATTTATACATTTTTACTCGAGAGTCCTTGTTTCTATGTAATATTCAGTTTTACAAAATATTTCAAAATAAATATTTGTTATCGTGGGTGAACGAAGTTAGTCGATTATTCGCACAGAGTACGTCACGATTATTTTGAACAATCAAGTTTCTACTGTGATACATTTTGCATTTTCACTAGTCAAAATGCGATTTGGCTGTATTTTGTATTTTGCCCGTGACGTATTAAAATATGTGTATCTCTGGCTAAAAGAAATCTTTGGCGTTTAAAGTCGATTGCTCAGTGATCCATGATCATTGGTGTGTGGCAAGTACGTCAGTTTGTTCTTCGAACCTTCTTTCATTAGCTCCCTCGTGAGTATTGGAAGCGACAAGAACTTGTTTTCGCGTACTCTGTATCTGAAAACAGTAAGGGTACTCTTTTTACTCGGTTTGTGTATCTTGGAACAGTAAGATGGTTTTCTCCTGTTCCATTTATGTCTTTCAGTAGCTGTTTAGGACGTTCTTTATCTCCATTCATATCTGACAGACAAATAGAAGAATTTTACGTTACATAATTTGTATCTAACAGGATCGTTTCTTTCTACTTCTGCAACAAAATAGTAGAATGATATTCTATCGTTCGATGTATACTTTTTACCATTGTGAGACTGCTTTACCGTTTTTTTCGCAAGAATTCAGTGTTAACTGAAATTTACATATATTTTTATCATTAGACATTTTCATCGCGTCAAAATACAAAACACCGGACAAAATAAAATACTGCGAAAGTAAGTGCGTTGCATTTTCTAATGCAACAATACCAGATGAGGGTTAAGAATATCGAAGAAGAAATTAGCTGAGAGAGATATCAAAGCTAACCGTATCGATGTCGAATTCTATGGTCACATAAGAAGCACAAGTGCTGAAATACCCGTTAGGAGAGGTTTCTCCGACGAAAGAAGCATCGTCGACTGCACAAGCAGCGGCGGTCCGTAATTACACGCTGTTTACATCGTCAGCAATTGCAATTTATTCGCGCGGCCATTAACACCAATCTATATGGAAATTCATGTGAATGGAGCACGCGGTGAAAAGTCCACTTGTTCCACGTTAATCAGCTAACTTCGACACTTACATAAAAGAGCACGGTCATGAAACCAAGTCATCGAGCGTCTAATGAAAACATTCGAAACACCTTAACTCGAATAAAGAAGACATTAGAGTTAAGACATTAAGAAGAAAAAGGTAAAACGAGGCAAACGCGAAGAGAAACAATTTGTCGTGCAACGTGAGCTCCAATTGAAATTTCAAATAAGAATATTAATAACGTTTAAGTTTAAAGAATATTACTAACTCGTTTATTGATCAATAAAACGGCGGATGATTTGTTAGATTTACAGTCCAGTTTGCTATTCGTCAGCAAATTGACTAGAAATCGATGTCAACGAACGAGAAGCAAAAGATCTGTTATTTGCACATCCTTCGTACAGTTCGGTCATCTTGTTTGTGGTCTTTAAATGCTTAGCCGATCTCGGTCGAGTTGAGACAAATGGCATTTTCCGGGATGTCGTGCGTTATTCGTTACAATCGATTCGAATCTGCTTCACGTTCCAGCGCCAGCAGTTCATTAATAAATTTGCGATCGTTCGGGTACTGTTGTCAACTGGAAATAACGGTAGTTACCGAGCGGATCGCTGATAAAAAATCTGATAAGATATTCGCCTCGTTGTTAAAGACGGCGTTATTAATCGAGTGTAGCCACTGTATTCTATCGTATATCGCGACGTTTCTGTTTCTTATTGTTTTCTATAATAATTAATCGCGATGACTGGAATATTAGATACTAGAATTTATAAATTAAAATTCAAAAAGAAGAAAAATATAAGAACTAACGTTACTTACGCAAATCATCAAAGTACACTGTACTAGTAAATCAACTAAAAGTAAGTCGACTTTGATGATCCACGAAAAATATCTCTCTCGCCCGTATATTTAATAAATAGAGTGCGAACATATTTATGCAAAATTCATATTTTTATGAATACACCTTAAAAAATAAAATCCGGGCGAAAACTTACCTATCAATCGCCACAACAAATACTTCGCTTTGGATATTTCGTATACTTCTGCATATTATACGCATTCTGTTGATTTTTCCATTTAAAAATTCCTTACATGTACATAAAGATCCGTAGCCTATTGATAATCAACCCTTGCACAAGGATTCAGCATCCCTCAACAGAAATTCTCTACAATTTTGCAACATTTTACCTTTTGAGCCAGCTTTTTCCCCGATAGGACGGATGATAAATCGTAAAATGGAAGTAGCCAGTATGGGAAAGATGGCGAACACCCGGGCTGTTTCTGCGAATTCCGTTCGTCTACCCAGTCAAAGGATGAACCGACTCTCCAGGAGCTTCTTCTTCAGCGGAATAGAAGAGATCAGGTTATCGGGAACGAGGAAAAGGGAAAAGGGAAGGGTTAAGAGGCTCGAATGGTATTCCGGATCAATTAACCGAACGGCGCCGAGGTTAACGCGGATATGAAAAGGGACGACGGCGTTAGCCAAACCAGCTAAACCAAGCCTTTGGTATGCGTGCTCGCGGATGCTTGGTTAGATCGTAGCCAGCTCGTATGGATCGCTCGTGATAGCGTGTGAACGTGCAGTGGTGCCCGATAGGCAAAACCCAGAGTTTGACTGGTTGTATCTATGTCTTGAGAAATTAATCGTGATTCGACAGTCTGTTGTATTTTGATATTTTCATTTCGTGATTTTTCTTGCAATATTTTAGAATATTATTCGTTCGTGTGATCAGAATCGTCGAAGAATTAAAATCGAAGGTCTATATCATCGTGATTAACTGAAAATGACGGAAATGTTCTTTGTTGTATTCATTTCTCGCAATCTTTTCTTCTGTAAATATTTTTATCTCTGTAAAGAGTTTTCCTTGTCAAAAGAGAAATATTTATCGACGTTTGACTTTAGGTCCGGTAATAAAAATATCCGTACTGGAATCCTGGTTCAGCACCTCGGTCGGTCGTTACTTTCCTCCTGACATCGTTCGTCAATAGATCGTGTTTATCAGATTATCAGATCACAACTTGATCCATTGTTTTTCAATACCAATAAATATTTCAATAATCCGCATAAAATTCAATGAAATCTTTTTGTCGTTCTAAAGCATCGGCAAAAAAGCGAAATTACTTTCTGTGAATAGCATATTATACAAGAAAACATGGTGGATAATATAAATTCTTGTAGGAGACTTGTATTGCACGCGAAGAAAAGGCGCGAAATCTCAGTCTTGCAAGTAGCAATCTCTGGTGAACGGTCATAAGATACGTACGTCAGAGGTCCGTGGCACAGGCGAAGCGGCGTTTATCATGTGAACACAAACAAGATTGTCACCTGCACAAGCGTGAGCACGCGCCTTCGTACTCGCCACGTTTCGTTCTTACATCAGGTGTCGACCTTCGCAGGATCTTACCTCGATTCTTATCTGTTGACCTGTCGAAAGTGCAGTTTGCGATTTCACGATCGAGATATACCACGATGCAATGCGATTCACTTGCTGTGAATTTTTTCTGTCATATAGAAGAACAGATGCAGTTCGTACCACTGCAAATACAATTCTCACTTACACGTATAAATATATAATATACTCGAAGTCAAGTAATTTGATTTATACGAACGCAAACTCAAAGTCAGACGACTTTGTTCGCTGTTATATGATTTAACATACAGAACACAAATTTGTCCTGTATGAACAAACATTCGAATTCTAATTACGCGACTTAAATAAACATGAACCCGAAGTCAAACTAAAGTTAGTCAAACTGAATACGCTTGAATAAAAGCGACGCTACATCTTCCTTTCCGAACTTTCCTCCATTCAATTCCATTCAATTTTCTCGTTCAACGTCTGCGAATCCGACACTATGATAAACCCAAAGATCAGCCAGACTGCATCGCCTTCCCACAGCGAATTATTCCGATTCTCATGGATACACGATCGAACCGTGCACACAATTCCGTCACCCGGTACATATGTAACAGGCTGGCTCGCGGATGCATTTGCTAAGCGGATGCATTCTCGCTTGGTGCGTTCTCCATATACGCGGTCGGTTGCCACTTGCCGCCTAGTCCACCTATCACTTACCAGGCGAAACACAGTGGTCATTGTTTACGAGATTGTTTGTTAATACGACACAACAGAGCCGACGTTGGCGACTTAAAACCCACGTTAACACCATCGCGGTTTGCATCAAAGGGAAATCGTAAACCAACGATGCTAAAAGTTTCCCATTTCGACGAAACTGTAACTCGATGATCCTCCCATCGATTCCTCTCCCCATTTGGAACCAGTTTCACAGCGTACATTTCTCGCATCGTACGTTTATGTACAGTGAAATTACGTCGGTATAATCCGCGAATTATCAAAGTGGACTAATAAGCTTGGCTTAGCTGTTTGCCCTAATTATGAGTTTAATTATCTAGCAGGGCAATTGCTTGTCTATAATTTGTTATCTACCGCGTGTGATTTGAGTTCTGCGCGGTGAGATAGCGAGAATACATAGTGCAGTTAATGGAATTTTGCTTCGAAATTGTTGAAATAGTATAAAAGTAAGATTTGAAGGTTTAGTGGAATTAAGTGGATATTAAAGGTCGCAGGAAAGGGATATTTGTGAATTATGAATGGTCGCGATATTTCTGTTATTTTATGAAACATATGTAGGATATACATAGCTCTGATAAGCTGTAATAAGTTGTAATTCGCGTCCTTGATCTTTAGATTTGTGCGATCTCAGCATTCTCGATGCACAATGAATTTTTATTTATCTGTATTCTGTTTATTCGAACGAAATTGCGATTAGTGTACGATTAATCGAGCTGCTAGCGAATGAATTGACTTATCCGATATCGAACTTGTATCACTTGATTGACGAACCAGTGAACTTTTATTCTATGAACACCATTTCTTTTTCCCTTTTATCGAACCTTTCAAATCTCGAGGAAGATTCATTCGCTGTGCCTAAACTATATTTCCTATCGAGTTCAGATAAAAGTAATTTCAACGTAGATGGAATTTCGTAAATGATTCAAGTCGACGGCCTAAAAATCACCGATCTGTTCGAAACATCGTAATATAAATTCATATAAATCTTTCACAAGATGAACACATCGATCGATCTTACGATATCACAGTCACTAATTTCTAATTTCTTTCACAAAGTATACATATTGAAATCTGTAACAAAAGGTGAATTCAAACGGCTGAACAGAATCGTTACCTCTAATTCGACTTCGCGAGGCACGAGCACCACGGCCATATGTTTAAAGCGGGACTGGTTGGCAGAGGCGTTCGCCAGAAGGGTCTTACGGTAAGGCCCAGCCACGCCATGAATGTTTTCTCTATAAAAAGAATACAGGTGGAAGATGGAGAAAGAGAATGAACCCGGTCAGCGATCGAAGAGGGCAGAAGAGTAACAGAGTAAGATAGAGAAAGAGGGAGAGAGAGGCCTATTTGCATAACCGCCCCGACTCACAAAAGTCTATGATAAGTTGGCCCGATAAAGACGACCACTTGTAATCCTTGGCTTCCGCGCTCGCGGGACCGTGTACGTGGAATATATCACAATCCTACGAGCTCGTGGCCGTTCCTAGCTTTATTTCGATTAAGCATTCGACATCAGTAAGTTTTGTCCATTCTTGGATCGAACCTTTTTGGATAACGTGGCAAATCATCGTGCGTCTAAGAGCTTTCATCTCGAAAATACGATTCGAGAGTTTGCTACTTTATTTTTCTTTCATTACGACGAATGCCAGAAGATGCAGCGATTTGCAAAAATATTGCAATAATATTATAGTTACAGACAAATTTTATGTATTACTATGTTACGTGAGATATTTCAAAATTTCATTAACACCATAACGAAACATGACTGTCACGATCATAGTGGTCAAGTTTAAGACAAATCTGAAAACAGGCATAGAAGCTATGTAAGATATGTGACGAATGTAACACGTAGAGATCATAACAGTTTCCTATGTGTGTTCTATGAGTATTCAAAGAGAATTCAAATGAGTGAGTCATTATATCTAGTGTTAAAGTTTCTAATATTCACGTGCCTACAGAAATATCAATATTAGCTCTACTCTGTCTATCGCTCTAAGATCAATTCAAAAATGTCTGGTCGAAGGCGACTTTCGTTTGTCATGGTATTATTGTTACTTGCCATTGACGCTTCCATAGAAAGTTGCTAACGGATCGATCGGATTTTTCCAAGGCACACTGATGCACGCCTACAGAGTACATATACCGGAGTACGGGATCGCTCGATTGCTCCCGGCTTCTAGGGAAATCAGCCGCATTATCCGCGAGCACGACGAGATTATGATAATTCCCGGTGGCCGTGCGCAGGGTGGACGAACGATTTTTTCTCCAATCGCCTCGAACCGATATATCAACGCGGCAAACCAAAGCCTAGCTCGATGGACGGCATCGATAAGAGGATCGACGGAAATCTGCGACGATCTCGAGCGAAAATCTCGCGTACCAGTTTCTTAATAGACGTCATCCCACTCGTTCCCTGTGGCGAAATTTTCTAGTCTCTTCTAATCTTCCATACGTTTGAAAAAAAATGTATTGGAATTATTTACACGCGAGACGCTCCTAAATTTTGAAATATACGAACGAATGCAGCCGACGCGGAACGATAAGAAATAAAACGTTTCGTTAATTGCCCCTCGCCAAGACCAGAAAATAAATTCACGTTAAAGTATAGTCGATTACTGCGAAATTCCACGAAACGGACAGACTTGATACTACTTGGTATCCTGCTCGAATTTTATATTCAGATTATGGTCTCGACGTGTTTTCCATTGGTCGGTTACGACTGTCGCCTTCGTCCTGTTTTATCGTTTTATCGATTCCAGGGGAAAATATTCACGTGATAAAATATATCGAGTCGTGACGAGAAACGTCCAAGGATATGTGAAATGTTGTTAGTCTTTTGATCGATTTTGATAGGAACTTACGAATACTTGACGAGACTTTTACGATGTGATCACGCGTTGACTATATCAAGATTATATTAAGACAGATTTATGACGAAATGGCTGTCTGAGTTGTCAAGCTTGTCAATGACATTTATATATGCGTTGCATCCGCGATTGTAGTTATTTGCTTACTGGATTTACTTAATGTACTATAAAATCTTCATGGGATTGCGTCAGTCACACCGTGGCTTGCTTTAGACATATTTACATATAATTTAGATATACTCGGTTCCGTTAGTAAGTCGAAGAAATCGATTGGGTTGCCTTTTCGTGTTTTAGATTCATTCGTTGAGAATTTTCATTATGTTTCCTGACTTATGTTTTTACGTTATTTAATATCACAACATTACCGCAGTAAAACTATTGTTCAACATCAACGATATTATGTGTACTCGGTAGAAAAGTTAGCAAAACGTGAAGGAAATCGACACGAATAAATCTTATTATCGCTCTAAATAAGCCCAATAAAAGCTGCAGCTCGCTGCACAATTTTTTTCACAAATTAAAAGATTCTCATAATATCAATTACCTTTTATTTATATGTAAGAAAAGAGATAAATCCGAACCTACAAGAATTAATTGAAAATTAAATCTAAATTCTTGCTCAACTACTATTTACTTACTTACTTACTATTTTCCATATTTAGATCGCAAGCTAAGGAAACAAACAGCAAATAAAAAATTATAATTCAAAATATCGACGATCGTACATTATCCAACATCAGGTTACTTAAATCCTAAGCAAACGAACGAAACACACCAGTATGGTGCTCGAACCAGCCGGAGGAAACGAAACAAGTATACCAAAGCAGAAGAAAGAAATCGCGATACGATCTTTAATTGTTCGCGCTGGTCGTGCAAAAATCGTGAACTAAATCAGGGAGACCCACACGGTGGGTCCGGACACGCTTTTACTAGTCGACAGCCGGCCCATGGCGCTCACCATGGAGAAAGGTCACCATAGAAGCTAAGGAGCTACCACCGTGCTCCACGACTGCCGGACCGAGTTCCATTTCGCAATAATCGGCTACGATTACGACGCTCGACGGCTCCGTATGCAAAAGTTAGTAGGTACGTGCACGTTGGTAAGAGTGTAAGAACGTGTGTCGGTTGGTCGATCGTGTGACGGCGCACGGCGAATTGCGGGCACGCACGGTCTGTCGAGCGCCACGATCGATCGATCGATCGCTTTGTCGATCGCTGGACTTCGATTGAAACGTTCTTTCTTGACGCTGGTAAAAGTGGCGCGGCCTGGTAACGCCTGTCCAGTTGATTCGACCACACTTCTTGGCTGGTTAGAGCCATTACCTTTGAGAAAAGATATCTCTGAGACTTTTTTCGGTTAATTTAAGATTCTTTCGTGTTTTTGCTGGAATTGTCGAGTGTGGCAATTTTTTCATCCGTTTGAAATGTGGGTTTTGTAAGATGGCTAGAGCTATTACCTTTGGAAAAGATATTCGTGATACTTTTTTTTTTTAAATAATTTAAGATTCTTCGATGTTTTGTTAAATTTGTGCTGATTTTTTAATTTATTCGAAACGTGGCTTTCGCAGCATGACTAGTGTCATTGGCTTTAGGATAGGACTTCTGTGCGGGTTTTTACTATAATCTTCGATCCTTTGATGCGCGTTAGAACTAGAAAGGAAAGAGATTTGTTCTTCAACCTATGAACTAGAATGAAACAGTAAACTTTATCAGAACCAGGCTTGTCAGTTCCTTGGTTTCCAAGTCATCGATCGATCGCCGGTAGAACAAGGAAACGGAAATTTGCATTGTCCCGCGGATATAAAATCTGGCTAAAAGCGTAACGGAGTTACCGATCGCGATTAAATTCTATTTATAGGCGGAACGTTAAAGTTCATCCACCAAAAAATCTGACTATCGAGGCATCTTTTTAACCATTAGGTCCATTAGAGCGACCGATAAAACGCGTAAGACCCCGAGATAACTATGTATACAGTTAGTCGCTCGATGGAACGTGTATAAAGCACGGACCACACGCCCAATGAGGATTTCCATTCCGAGTCTTGTCACAGATTGACGCTATTATAATCGTATCATCGCTTTAGAATCAGCCTCAAATAAATAAATCCAAATAAATCCTCCCTCATTATCTGCTTATCCTCTTCTTCCTCTTTCATCCTCGTCCTACTTATAGAGTCATATCACTATATATTCAGAAGTATTTGCACTTTCATGCAAAAATTTATATTTTTATGATATATCCAAAATTGTAGGACGTGACTGAAAATAATATACTTTCAATAGTTTCAAGATCCCAACGTCGAACAAATGTAGTCTTGAAATACTTGTAATATAATTTATAGTATAGTTTATTAGTAATACAAGCCATTGAACACAGATGTCCATGCAAGACGAATTTTCATTGAATTTCAACTATCGTTCCTTTATGTATGCTAAATAGTATCAACTATTTTTCATTAATATCTACCAAGGTAAAGTCACAAATGAAAATTAGAGTTTTTTTAAGACAGAGTTTTATTTAAAAAAATGTTTATTTTATATATTCGATAATAATCTTGAAGAGTTCTAATGCTTCTAATGATAGTATATTCACAGACTCATCGGAAGAAATCGTTGAGAACTTGTCCCCGAGTTTTTCCTCTTGTCTTTCCTCCGCAGAATCGACTAGGAGTCGAGCGGCAGAGATCAGGTGCAAAGTATCGTAATTGGATTTCACCGGAAATTACAAGGATCGCCGTGACCAGAGGTGGAAGCAGCGGCCTACTTGGAGCCGCCTCTGGCGTCCAAAAAAAAAAAAAGAAAAAAAACTGTAAAAGCAACGCCGTGGATATTGCGTGGGCTAGACACGGACTTTATCTTGTCCCTCATCGCCTGTCGGACAAGCTTGGGGAAGCTAGCGATCGCTACTAAAAAAGAAGACCTGGACTTTCTCTTCGAGCGAGCTTACGTTCGATCGTGGAATAAACGATACATACCACGAATCCTTTTCTCGATCGTCCTCGTCGCGACCTCGTCCCGTGGGCGTGCTTCCACCTGCTGCACCGATCCAAGACGATAGATCCTTTGGTCAGAATTCGCGGATCGATTCCGTAACAACGAGCCTTCCGTGATTTCAAGTAGTTTCTCGTGGTGAACCGTTATGTTAGTCAGGCGGATCGGAAATTTCGAGCTTGCTCGCTCGGTTTTCCGGTTTGTAGGTCGGTTGATGATAGGGGAATGTGTAGATGATTGTAGACAGGTGTTTTTGCGATCACAGAAGTCGGCCTTTCGAAAGGATGGCGTGAGTGAAATTGCGCGAGGAATTAAGGTTCTTCGGTTGATTTTTGGTATTTAATGTAGTGTTTTAAATTGCGAAATTTATAGCAGCCGATGAATGAGACTCGCCTGTATAAGAGCGGATTAAGGTTTCAGAGTTTTGAGAATGTTTGTGGAATCTTAAGTATAAACGTGAGTGGCATGAAACTGTTTAGGGGCTAATATATAAACAGATAATATAATTTCAAGGTTTTGGAAATATTTATGGAAAGTTAAGTTTGAGAGTGAATGGCACGAATGTACTTAGAGACTACTATAAATAAGAGGTTTACAATGTCAGGATATCAGATCGGATAGGTAGTATAGTACAGCATAGTAGTATACTATAGTATGTATAGTACTATACATACTATAGTAGTATACTATAGTAGTAGTACTATAGTAGTAGTATACTATAGTACTATAGTATAGTATACTATAGTAGTATAGTATAGTACAGTATAGTACAGGTAGTATAGTATAGCATTCTAGATCTGACTATGAATGGTATTAATCTTCTTTAAGTCGAATTTCACATTCACAACTCGTTCAAGTTTCTGTTGCTCGTTTCATCTTAACCAGTCTACCAGATTGACTGCTAATTAGAAACTTCTGTAATCAGCAAGTTAAAAACTAATAAAAGTAATGCAGATCGATTTCATACTGCGTAAATGTGAAAGTAACTTATTTTTAATAGAAACGAAACGATGCACTGGATACAGGATTATCGTTCACAGACAAACCACTATGTCCAAGATAGACACCCAAGATATTGGTCATCAGAACACTGACTTGATCGGTTTGCATTAGTAATCCGAAGTTTCGAATCTAGATTAGATTTAGATTAGGACGTTTACAAACATTTCATATTTTCTTCTCCCCCACGTTTCATCAGTTTTTCAGAATTTGAGTCAGGAAGCTTTAAGTTTAGAGATTCGGAAATCTCCAAAATATTCTACGTTTTTCAGTTTTCGTTAGATTCGAGTTAAAGGATTTGCAAATGTCCAACTTCCTCCTCAATTTATATATCGAGGTCAAAGTTTCCTGAAATTTTGTTCACGTTCAAGTGAAAACCTATCGAAACATCCAACGCCTCCTGCTTCAGCTTACACGTTTTTAGACCAAGTTACACTCAACTTTGCGTTAGATTCGAATCAGAACCTTTCGGAACACCCAACATCTTCCTCCTCAGGTTACGTCCAGGTCAAACATCTGAAAACGATCGATGCCAATATTACCGCAATCGGTCCACACCAAGATCGATATTCAGACCAGGAAGAGGCAACAACGAACAGACACAAAAGGACCCTTTTGCAAGATCCATAGAAACCTAAGATCATGCTGGTCTCCGTTTCACCTTGCCGGCTCCTTCGGGATCGGTGGTTTCGCGTCTCTGACAATACTCGTTTCATATTCGCTGAACTATGTAATGCAGGAACAGAGATTAATAATTTGCAGTTCCCACCCCGGCATTATCGGGGCACGAGGCAGGCGGATTGCGAACATGATGCGCCGGGAGAGCGAGGCGGTGTGTTCAGCAGCCGCGGCTGCAGGGTCGACCGGTCACGATGGCTTGGGTAATGATAGCCTGCCCTCGCCTCATAATCAGTCCCCCATCTTAATTTATGTTTGCCCCCGCCCGTATAGACCGGCGCGGTGTACCGACTTCTCTCTTCGATGTAGGTACCTGCTGCTCACCGCTTCGCCTCTTTACTCCCGCTAATTTACCGTAATTCGACCGCGAGACAGCCAACGTACTTTTGATTCTGTCGCTGATTTGTTACGAGCACGTAGGATGACCCGGCTGACCCGTGAACAGCCGCGCGGGATTCCTGCTTCCGGTCGAGTCGATCTCATCGAGACCAGAGATTCGGTCTCACGAACGTTTCACATCGATTCAGACGAGTTTCGTCCATTGTGAGAATGTTCGTGGTTAATCGGCGATAATGGGAATGATTATTCCTTGTATTTTTGTATTTTTGTCGCGGGAAATAATTATCGATGTTGTATTAAATATTTGGTTGATTGTATTTTGCGGTGTTTGTTCTGATATGGTAACAGAATGCCTTTTTATTAGCACGTGTTTCTTTAAGGAGATTCGTATTTTTTATTTACTAAGAATTTAAGATATTCAGTATCGATTAGCAATTTCCGAATGGATAAGACAGAGAAGAATGTTTTTATGGTGAAATATTTTCTTACGCAGATTTCACATTTGATTTACCAGCAGTAACCGTCTGACATTAACTACCAACTTCTAAGCAAACTGAATAAAGAACTCGGTATATTATTTATACATTTTTACTGTGTATTTACTAGCAGTTTCAAATATTCACCGTCAACTTTTATAATTAAATAGAATAAAACATTGCAGCTTATATCTACGTTCCTACGAAGATACTTTTATTTATCGGACGTCGATCCCTTTTCACAACTTTTTACCATATATTCGATAAAAAACCTCTTGAAGAAACCAAACTGCCAATTTTCTCGATCTTTCTACCGCTATACTCCAACCGGCCATTTCCTTCTTCTCATCTACTTTTTCCACCTTTAATCCATAAAATTGAAAACAGAATCTTTTCTAACGATAAGGAAGCGAAACACGCGCTATGTTTAAACGTATTAGAATCGTAGCAAATTTCCACACACAGCCTACGTAGTTTTTCCAAGGAACCGGTACGGATGGAATCCGTGAAATCGATCGCATTAATGAATTCAATTGCGCGGTTAAACGATGCCCGAGCCTGGAATTAAGAGTCCGTCGTATCGCTATGGCGCGTTGCGTGCGGATGATAGCTGACAGGTACACGCAGTTTGTTGACCCTGGCTTCGCTCGCCTCGCCAGAACTATTTGCTAGCTTAACTCGACAATTCCACGCTCCGAACAAGTTGCAAAGGTCTACTCGTAAAACCTTAAAGGCCACTCTCGGCTCTCTTAACCTCGGGATCGCTTCTGAGATCCGAAGACTGACCCCGAGCCTTTCTGTGTTGCTCGCCAACTTACAATTAGTCGCTTTTTCTCTTCGACGTTCGGCGCTTAATACTGTGTGTTTTGGTGCATTATATGAGATAATTTGTTTATAGCTTATTATTTAGCGATTTACTTTAATCGTAGTTTAACCGTTAGGGATTCGTTATTTAGCGTTGTTAGTTTTTCCGAACATGATATTTTACCTGATGCAGTTTAAAGTTGTGAATTCGCACGGTATAAGATAGAGAAAATTTAGCGGAGAGGGTGGTCTGTTAGAATTTTTGTAGAGAAAAGGAAATTCGAGAATTATTCCATTTTTATTAGATTCATTTAACGTTCAACAACATATCGTTTAATGTTCATTAAGCAAAATGTGGCAACGACTCGACGTTCCAAAAATATCAAGCAATACAAGCTATAAGACCAGAAAAGAATTCTTAACGAGTAGCAGATATCGTACCAAAATTAAGGAACAAATTCATTCGAAACACACGCGACGTGTACACGTGAAATTGCATACGCGTAAAGCACGAGAGGATGCAGATCAAGGCGATCGTTTCGCCGCGACATCGTAAATCGCACACGCGTCCCGAACCCGTCGCATTTTCGCCATGCACGAGCACGTTTCACGTGCCTCACCATTGATTTGCATACGATCGATCGTCGATTCTGATGGTCGCGTGGCGAATCGCAATGCGATCCGCACACCGGGCCAATTATGATGTTCCTCGGCACTGTTATCAGATTATTCGCCCGTCATTTCTTCGCATCCCCTGTCGTTTCCTTGCGCTAATGATTCCCCCTGAACGCAATTTGCGCGTTGATACGTGTGCAAACACTCTTCCGGCACCGACAATGTCGTTGAAATTGCAGCCGCCTCGTCGGTGTCCTGATCGTTAACGATTTAACTACGTGTTGGGAATTATTCTTATTTCTTTCCTCGTAAATCGTTGCTTTGAAACTGTATAAAATATATTTTGTGAATATCTTCGTCTGCTTATAGAATATTCGATGAATATTTGAATATTATTTAATACTATTCGTTGTATTAATACCCTTCGTTAATTTAATGAGATTTTATTACTAATGCAACATCGAGATACAACGTTCAGATTTTCAATATTTTTTAAGAACTTGTGATATTTCAATACGATACAATCTTTTATTTCCGTTTGATGATTCGTAAGTATACCGCGTACGAACTTGGCCGTAAGTAGATCGATGTCGTTCATAGTCAGACCTAATCTCCTCCAGACGTATCATTCACTACGCTGTATTTCTCCTTTTGTTCCTCTTAGATACAGCGATTTAACAATCGCGTTTTCGTACAACTCTAAGTAGATTGATATGGTTCGTAATCAGACATACAATTTCATCGATATCTTCGAAAGAAAATCGAAGACCTACCACTGTCTTCCACTTATCGAGGCCAAACGCACACATAGATTATCCATATATATGTATATCATGAATTCCACCAGACTCGAAACTTCATTACACTTGCAATTCCATTTCTTGCACTACACATCATTTCCTTTTGTTTACATAATAATATCTCGAACGATTAATCTCCGTTTTTCTCGTTCATCTGGAATCTTTTTTTTTTTATTCTTTTCACTCGTATTAAGTCCTATCGCGCGATTGGTGTTCGCCAACGCAAAATCCGAGGAAATTTCGAACGAAAATTGGGAACTGCCGTCACCGTGACGCGGACCGACACAACACCGCGTCCGTTCGTGTCGATCGAGTGCGTTAATCTGAGAGCGGACGAAACAACCGAACTGCGGAAGAAACGCGTCGGCCATTAATCGAACGGTTCGATGGTCAAGAACCAGTTCGCAATCAGTTGAAGCGGAAAACTAGGGCGGGGGAGCCGTGCGCTGTTTCACGTGGTGCGTACACGTGCGTGCACACGAACGTAAACATGCCGGCTGGAAAAAACCAACGCGAAACGCATCGTATCGAAGTACATAGCCCCGGGAACTTTATTGCATCGCGCTGCACAGGATTTAACGTTCTCATCGATCTTTCTCGCTCTTCCAGTAACTCTTCCATTTTTTTTCCACCGTTGTAAACTGTAAATACTGAATTTTTCGAGGAACTTTGATTTTAAATTCCTTTAGCTTCCAATCTACGGGTTGCAGCGTCACGATTTCTGACCTTAACTTTTTTTCGACTTACGATACTTTAAGAAATTTTAACGCACGTTTCGTGTGTCTCTCTCGATTCGTAACGTAAGTTCTATGTACGATATATGCACGAAAATATACTTTTCGTTCTGTTTCAAAATTTTTAGACTTCTTATGACAATCGATTTTTAACAAAAAGGTTTGCTGTAGTAACGAAATTCTAAGCTAAATTCCTATTGAATTGTTAGATACTATGCAGTAATTCCAAACTTTTGATCTACGATTAGCGTGTTAGTATAGTTGTGTACAATTTTTGGTGAGTAATCTCGATGGGTTTTGTATCTAAATTTTGGACAATGTAGAGGAGAGGTTAAGACGTAAGAACATGTAACAACATAAAGTGGTTCGAGCAATGTGTCCTTGGGGTGGGGTAGAATTGCGAGATATCGGCTAACTGGACGTAGGTCTAGGTCTAGGAGTTCATTGCGAGCCTAAGCACTCGGGGCTGATATAGTCGAGTGCTCGCGAGGGTGCAACGTGTGGCCTCGTTACGTTAATGGCGTCATGCTCTGACGCCCTACAGACTACTCCATGGACCAGTCGGCTCAACAACCGGCGAGTCAATGAAATCCTTTCGATTGTTGCAATTTAACGTTGTTCTTTAACAGAAATTTATACCCTAACGTAATATGAAGAAATATCGAAAGAGAAGTTATCGATTCAATTTTTCTCTGTGCTATAACTTAATTTAATAACAACGTTTCAACGCGCATTTCAACTTGTAATTACATTCTTACTTTTAAATTGATTATCAACACTCTTAACATTAACGTTGTGTACTTTTAAACTGTTAATTTCCCATATTATTCGACGATACCTAAAAACATCATACTTCGGTGTGATTTGATTCCTCGCCTGTACAAATTTTACCAAAATTCCCAATAGTGTGTTTTATCCTTCCTATCGTATAAATTTTATTTAGTTTTCACCGTTTTACTTTATTAAATTTTATCAAATCTCCGAGTATCTGTGGTATTATTCTGTGCTATCTTTTCCAAAGTTGACTGGTCTGAACAAAGAAGTGAATAAATCTCAGTAAATACACTGCATCTCAGAGTCATAAATAACAAACGAAGGACAATTCTTAAACGCGTTAGCGTTTGATCACACTCACAGTAAGGAGAATTTACTTGATCGTCGCCGGAAGATTAAGACGTCGAGTTTTCTCTAATTGTTTCGCAAAAACAATCACCAAGGATGATACAACTCTCCGCCTTTAGCTACATCACGTTTCGCCATGGCTACGTGTTATTTATAGGGGACGGGAATCCAAACGATTCGCCGATTAATCGGCGTTTATCTCTGTGAAACTGGAACGCGACTGGTCGCTAGGCGAGACAACGATGCATCGCGAAGAAGAATTTAAATAAGCACGATACGAAGGGGCGAGAGATCGATAACGGACTACGGGCCGACTAATAATACAGATCTACGAGCCAACTGTAGGTGAAAGTAGCCAAGGAGTCTGGAAGAAGGTGCTCGTCTATGCTAAGACGTTATATTATCCGTTAACGATCGCGATTCCATAGCAGGAACGGAAGAATCGACGCGAAGTTGATCGTATAAGCCAGATATGGAAGCTTCAATTAAGGGTCGAACTTTATATTTGCTCTGTGAAAGTGACGCTGGAGTTTCAGCTTTTCTTTTATGTCGAAGATGACATCTAATATACTGTCGCTTATAAATTTTCAGATATTTAATACACCTAGGATAGGCGTTAAATATTGCAATTGGAAGATAAGGTCGACAGTTATTAATAACGTGTACTATAAGAGGAACTAAAGATTTCGTTATAAATTTACTTCAACGAATTTTATCGTATTATTATCAAAATTATATGTGTGAAACAAAGTCTGCTTTATTAATCTTCTGCAATTTGAACGCTACTTGACTCTTTCATACTTGATTACTTACTTGTAGAAGTGGTGTTAATAATTTAGATACGCGATACAAAATTAAGGATTGGCATTTATCCGTAGAATTTTAATTTAAATTATATTATATAGTTATATTTAAATTATATTATATATAATTTAATCGAAATTATAAGCTATAGGAGTTAGAAAATTTGTATAAAAATTCTATGTACAGTGGAAAAAGTATACATCTCAGAGCAGCAAGAAGTAACTGATTTCGCTTTTTGCGCCGTTTAAAAGAGGACGAACTTCTTTCAAATAAAATCAACGCGACGTATGTTGGTCAAGATGCAAAGAAGAATATTTCAACTTTACATCGAACATTTAAGCGGCTTAACTATTCACATCGGTCTTCTATAAGTCCCATCTCGGAATTGTATTGCTACATAAAATCGAATGAATCATCCGAGTAAGATCAAGTTAATAGTAAATTAAGAAGTGAGTTCGCATTACTGTCTGACTGGCGAGGTGCGCAAGAAAATAGCACTAACTTAGCACTCGACTTCCGTCGTCTGGATTTATTAGTGATAATAAGCTACTTCGAAAACGGCGGAAAAAAGGGCGCACATGTACGAGCATCGTATAATTAGCACGGAGACAAGAAGAAAACACGATTATGCGTACGCCAGTCAGTCTGGCCGACGACACGTCGCGTGTCATCGATTTCCATCGAGTTCTCATGTATTACTCATACTACTATGAATTCAGTTATACGTATTTATACTAACGGGACGCGATGCATTCAAGGCGAGCCAGATCTATCGGAACGATGCTCCCTTCATTGAAAATTCACTTGTCCGTCGTTTTATTTAATTAGTTAAGGTAACAGGCCCTCGGTCCTTATCTTAACACTAATCTTCCTTCGGTCAACTTTTCCATACGAACCGTGTAAAGAGATTAGAGTAATCGTAGAAATTAGAGAGAAGAGTATCGTAGAGTATCGAACAGTATCGTAAAGTATCGTACAGTATCTCGTAGAATATCTACAGAGTATCTCCGAGTATCTCATGAGTATTTACCGAGTTACGCGACGAGCATTAACGAATAATTATTCCGCGATTTTATTCTGCGATTTATACTTTGTACTAACGACTTTATTATTTTAAATATATCCGACGGTTTCAACAACGAGCAATCTCGTCCTTTAAATCTCACGTACTAACTAATCCTCCACATTGGGAGAATCCTCCACATAAAGAGATTAGAGAGAGATTAGTGGTGATCTTTGTGAGGATTTGATAGGAAGATGAGGAGAAGGAAGGTTTCTCTCGAATCTACTACACACCTTGGCTGTCATAATATTCATGAAGGTAGTTACAGCGTCAAAATAACTTTCTTGTCCACAGAAATGTTTCAATGATAATGATGGATAAATAAGTTCACAGTGTACAATTCAACGAAACATACAAACCCGTATAATGGTCTTAATGTAGAATGTAAAAAAATTCCCTTCGAAATATGAATTAATTGTCACGTTTCGTATGAAGCTAACGTAGATGTCCAAATACGTATAAATAGGAATGTATCTATCCGTGCATTTAGAGTAGGCTTTACTTCGTTATACCAAACAACGCACATTCCTTCGCATTACAACAGGCAACCGCACTTGCTTCGCAGCTTGCGCAGATACGCAAGGTACATACCTGTACAGTGGCTGCGAAAAGTATTTGTACACCATTGCATGAATATTATACCAAGCAATTAGATCCAACTGCGATAAATATCGTTTAGTAGTATGATTATAAAAATTTCAATTTATCGAAATGAAATGTACAACCTAATTAAAAAACTGTTCATTGGAAGATAATGGTATGCGCAGTATTTCTCCTAGCTACCGTAGTTAGCTGAGCATTGCGCAGCGATGTTCACGTGGCGTCGGCAGAAAATCAGGTACCTTCTCGAGTGTAACAACGCGCTTATTCTCGGGATTAAACAAACGGCCACGAGACGTTCGAACTTTGAATTAAGTAGGACTCGCGTGTGGGTGGCGATCGTGACTTTTCGAGAGTGTGGCCTCTGGCCGCGCGAATTTATGACGAGTAACTTTGTCGAGGAAAGCGCGGCGCAAACCAGTCGATTGCCCCGCGAAATTAATGGCACGGTAATTAGCGTGGCGGTGGTTGTTGCCTGATTGCTTTCGGGAGAGTCGTACACCGCGGTTGTTCGGTCATTTTGAGAAATGAGTCGAGAGCGGCCGTGGTTCAGGAAGTTTTTGTTGTTAATTAAATGGCGGCTTCGCGTTGAATAGATTGTGCTACGTACGCTTGATGTAAGCGGGGAGTGTTGGATTAGACGATTAGATTGATAAATCGGTGGTCAGTCGGGATTCTGTGAACGAGAATTTCTTCGATGGAATGTCAAGATTCTGTCATAACTGTATGATTTAAATCTTCCTGGCGATATTACCGGGAGCTCGCTGTTTCTGTGTATTACAATATCGTTAACTTTATAAATTAGTTTCTGAATAAACGATGAATTTTTCCATAGAACAACAAGATTCCCAGTACTATAAATCGTAATACGTGATCTCTTAATATTACTTTTAGTTTTTAATTAATGTCCATCCAGTTAAATGCACGGATCAAGGTACGTGTAATTTTTTGGATGATCGAACGACATCGATATTCTATATCCTTCGTTACTCAAATCAGACAAGCAATGAAATTCTTGTACGAATTCTGTAAACATCATTCGGATGATATATTCTCACGATCACAATAGAAAATCTTCTATATTAAACTTCAGAGTTTCCTTCGATTAAATTCCTAGTTACGTTTGTGACTCGATATGATCGTCGAAAGCCTAAAACTCCACGTTAATCAAATGTCTGAATCAACGCACTCGTCAAGTTTTTAAATGAATAGACTCTTGAAATGCGTAAATCTCGAAGACAGCATAGTATATGGAAATAAAGTCCAAAATCGTCCCAAAATCCAACGAGCAACCAAAATCGTTTGTAAGTTCGTTTTCGATGACCGGTATGCACCAACGATGATACCGTTGCGAAGCAAAGAGCCACACCCTTGCCCGGTGCACACATGCATCCGTGTGCACTGTGTACACGCGATGGAAGTCAGCGGCAGATACACGTGACTATGTGTACGCCGCTTCACGAGTTGTACCGATTGTATCTAGGCGTCGGGACGCAGCAAGATCCACGCTGGAAAAGGGAAGAGACTGGATGGAATTCGAGGCGAAACCGCCGATTCCTGCATCGATCTTCAAGTTCTCCGTTCTCCATTCGCCGTTCGTCAGATATACGAATTCCATGACCATTCCTTTCTCCCCCTTAACGTTCCTTCAGAGAAATCCTCTGAATCGCGGATCAAAGGAAAATCGAACTATGGTAGAGCCTGGTTTATACGAACTTGTAATTTCAATTATACAATACAATCATACGGCACGAACACGTGCTCTTATAATCAGAGCGCGGATTTTTACGTATTTGTGAAACATACGAAGGCGCAAAAATGCGCACGACGTAACATACAAAAATATGTAAAATACCTAAAGTAAGATAATCATCGTAGTATTTAGTAGATGAAACAAATTTCCACTTAAATTCCGTCTCTTTGATTATATTCGTAAAAGTATATAAAGAATGTATGGAAATCCGTTGTCTACTTGGAACGGATATTTGGATAAACGACGGCTGTTCGATTACAGGGCCACAGAAGTGGCAAATCGTTGGAAAATTGGAAATTATTCGAAAATTGTTGCAGAAATTGGAAATTATTCGAAACTATTCGAGGCGCAGAGCGCGATGGATGTGTTGAGCGAGGTAAAGATTCCGCGTTCGTTCGATCGTTTCTCCGCTGTCCGGCGTGGAATAATTTACGGGCTCGTGACGCTCGAGAAAATCGAACGGCGGAACAGAAATTACGCGGTTATCCCGTCGAAATTGGCACGACTACGGTCCGTGGCTCTTGAACGCGTGCACACACGAGTATACGCGAGCGTGTCGTCGAACGGCTCCCTCCACGACGCGTGTCATTAAACCAGTATCCTAGACAACTGGCGCTGATTATTTAGCAATACAAATCATTCCGCGTGCGAGAGCTCTATCTTTCGCTCTTTCGTTTTATCCTTCTTCTACGCGTTTCCATCTGATAGTAGTTTCTTCTTCGTTCAACTCGCGTTACAAGCGAGTTTTCGCGTGCGCGGGCGTGGTACGTACCACTTACGCGCCGACGAAGAAGGAAACACACGCGGCCGTGCAGGTACACGGCGAACGTAGCCCCGTGTAAGTACGTGTGCATCAGATAGCCGAGCGGAGAAACAGTTTCGTTGATTAGCGAGCTCGTTGAACCGGCCGTATTATGTACTTTGTCGAATCGCAGAAACGCTTCGTCGAGAGACTTATGGCGGTCACAGAGCTTAAATATCCTTGCTCCGTGTCGAGAACGTCCAAACGTTGCTCCTGCACGGAACACGGGGACCTGATTCAAGTATAAGTGGGAATTTGTTGCCAATTCCGAGTGATCGTGCAATGCGATTGCTAGAATGAATGTTACTTTCTTGCAGTTTTCACGTTCTTAGTTCTTAGTTCTTGGAATTTACATTTCATTCTGAGACGGATTTTGGTGATGAGTTTATTACTCGAATAATATCTTTCACGCAAAATTGAATATAAGTTAGCTGAATCTATGTCACTTGGTTAATTCCAACGAAGTTTTAGAATTTAGAAAAGGCTCTAAAATATGACCTCGTTATCTACTTAACAAGTGCACCGTTCGTTGTGCGTGTCTTTCGATCCATTCAAACCAAATAAACAACAGCTTAAACTTTTATTAAATTCGAAGGTATTATGGTATGACGAGATGTATAGAACCTTCTTTCGAACTAATTTCTCAATAATTACAAGTCTTCCTAGCACGCTTGAGCCAAGTTACACGATCAACGCTCCAAAACGAATCATTTTCATCGCATTGCAGAAACATTTTCTTGAAACCAATAAACCGAGAAAACCTTTGACTCTCATAGGAAAAGCGTAATGAGCTAAGAGCATCGAAACATTCAACAGGCGTGCTGTCGAACATCTGAATTTCCGCGTGCATGACGATGATAGCTTCCAATGGAAACGCTGTTGGAGCATCAAGCTACTCGCAATACTCGTTCGATGAGTCATCTCGCAGGCAGAGAGATCGCTGGATATCGCGTTATCGCAAGGGTCGTCGGCCAGATCGATGTTATCATCGTACTAATCAGCGCGAGGGCATCCGTAGAATGAGACGAAGAAACTTTGCTTCTTCGGATGAAGCTTCCTGAATCGTTGTAGGACGTCGTCTGACAACGATAGACGAGCATCTACGATATCTTCGTCGTGAAATGGTTAACTCTCGCCATTCAATATGGCTAGATCATCTTAGACTCAGATGGTTTTAAAATAATTGACAGGAAAATTATTTAGATTGCTTATGACTTTGACCATTAGAGAATAACTTTTTAGAAACATGTTTCACGTACAGTAGAAGGAAAAAAATGACATAAATAGCAATAGAAAAAGCCTGGAAAGTATCCTAGATGCTATATGTGCGTTGAAAATGATAATAAATATCACGCAACACTTGATAATTGTAATAAAAATAAATACTGCGTAATATCTGTGCTGACCTAAATACGCATTAAATACAAATTGCTTATTAATATTTTAAAAATATTTATTTATAATTTCCAAATCTATTACTCTATTTTTCATTCTCTATATAGCAGTAAAGTGTTCACGAGCGGAAATTAGATAAATTTCAATCTGCTGATACGGGTCCTCCTGACTTTGACCAGTTTACTTCGGTCTCCACTCCGGTGATTAATTCGAAGGTGAAATCAAGCATGAACCGATGGAGATATCAAGCATGTAGATACCACGGTGGACCGTGGCTTTTCGACGGCTGACCCGGAATACGTGCTCGAAATAATCATCGGCCATTAGTTTCTTCGCGCGGTCATCATTTACACGGGACCGCTATCACCGTCGACGTCCGGTGGAGTCGATCTTTCATGCTCAACGTCTTTCTCGCACTGAACGATATTTCCTTGGCACCGGCTCATTTGTATTTATTAGCCGAATCGCGTGGATGCTTGCCTTTGCTCGTATGGCACTATGTTTATGTATGTAAAAGATGGAATGTTGAATAAAACGAGGACGAGTTGTGAAGTTATCTCCAAACTGATAAGAGTGACGAAGCTTGTTTCATAAATTGAAAAGTTCAGGTTGATAGATCGCACTCTTTTTTTGCCGCAGTCATTAATTTCATCAAATTAGAATTTTCCGCAAAGTTAAGCTGAATACGTAACCTCGATTCTGTCAGAACCATCCTCGCTATTTGTGTCGTAAATTCACCTGGTAAATTATGCGCGGTATACGCATAAAAACAGAACAACGCTACATCTCTGTTCTACATGTGTATGTTTCAAAAACCCTGTCACACTTTCTTTTTGCTACAACAATTCCTTCCACAAAGCGTCATTAATCGACGCAAACATCCGCCATTCCCCTTATCCTTGTCTCCTCGGGGGAACCTGAACAGCGCGATTGCCGGTTCGACTTAATCGAACGCGGGATCTCGCGGTATCGTCTGGAGGATTTTTAGCTGCGTCGCCGACCGACTCGTCGTATCCGATGTCATTATCCTAGGAGTAGAGATAATGGCGGCGTGGCCGCGCGAATACATGGATCGGCAGGCGAGGCATGCAGGAGCCTGGAGCCGCATTATCGCGGGATTACGTAAGCGCGGCATACGGTACGCTTGTGTGTTACGCTATAATTAGGACCGGCCTGGCATAACCGCGAGCCGCCGCCGTCCAGCGCAAATACGCCCGCCGTGTAATCCGCGTCCGTACTAGCGGCCAACGATAAACCTTAACGGGGGATGAGTCCTCCGCCGTCGAGATACGAACAAAAACCAACCAGCCACGTTCGATAGATAACTAGAGAGAAGGAGAAAGAGAGAGAGAGAGAGAGAGAGAAAGAGTGGCGGGGGCGGTGAAAGGGTTTTGCGGAGCCGCATTATCGCGGGATTACGTAAGCGCGGCATACGGTACGCTTGTGTGTTACGCTATAATTAGGACCGGCCTGGCATAACCGCGAGCCGCCGCCGTCCAGCGCAAATACGCCCGCCGTGTAATCCGCGTCCGTACTAGCGGCCAACGATAAACCTTAACGGGGGATGAGTCCTCCGCCGTCGAGATACGAACAAAAACCAACCAGCCACGTTCGATAGATAACTAGAGAGAAGGAGAAAGAGAGAGAGAGAGAGAGAGAGAAAGAGTGGCGGGGACGGTGAAAGGGTTTTGCTTTGACGAAACGTTGTAGACAGTATGGTGAGTCTTGGTGAGTACATATAGCGATATAGTGTAACAGATTTTTTCCTACGATTTAAGATATTGTATTTTAGCGGAAGCGTTTAGCGTTTGCTTTATGAACTGACACATCCCTCAACTACTAGATCGGTGTATATGAAATATCATTTTTTTAAGCATCGTTTTTTTTAAGCATTAAATATCGTACCTTCGATTAGAGGAATTTATCCGAAACGATCGACATATGCGTGAACGAACTTTCATTTGTTTCATCATCGCGAATGCTTCGTAGAATTTGTCCACTCTGTATCTACCGATATTTCGTAAGTTATCCGACAATTTCTTAAAAATGTCCACTTCTCAGAAATTACTCGTTAATTGTCATTAATTCCACCGATAGCGCCGTAACATTCCAGTCTGCCCACTAAATATCACAAATCGAGGCGCGAATCAATTGAAAAAGATGTACGTACACACGCAGACCGGCTACAACACAATCGTAACGCCATAAATCAAAGCGATGCGAGAGGCCCTAACCAGGCGTCTCCAATAAATTAATAACCTGGCGCGGACCTCGGGGTTACGTCAGGGTTGCGCGAGTTGGCCGCGCGCGC
>NT_176945.1:931606-932204 GCF_000188095.3 Bombus impatiens
GCGCGCCTGCAAGTGGCGAAAATCAAGATCTCGCGGTTCTCGTTCCCGACGTACGCTTGATTAATACCCAGATGTAATTACTGGCCGGGAGGAAGGGTGCACGCGAGCCAAAGAGAAAAGGGCAGGCTCACGCCAACGATGTCCGAACGACCTAACACACAGAGAGGAATATCTTCGAGTGCAACGAAGACAAAGTGATACGATCTACCAAAGGTGACCAAAGAGGAAAGACGAGGAAGAAAAGGAGGAGGTAGGAGGGCGGAGAAGGTGGAGGCTGTTAAGCTGCCGAGGGAACGAAATCCTGACAGATTTCATCGTGGGCTGACGTAAACAATTTGCGAATGTAAATACCTGTTGAATATTGAGCGCGCCGGCTCCAAGAGAGAGAGCTCGAGGGGCCTCACACCTTACGGCCCGTTTACCCTTTAAACTTGTGATTACCTCCACCATCTTCCACCTACCGCGGTTCGCACACTACTTGCTGCGACGTACGTGTGTGCAGCGTACGTAGGAACATGGAATCGTTTCCACGTCATCGGCATAAATTATACGCGAACATTGTGCTGCCACGCCGGATCCGCGGCGCTCGACGTGGATC
>NT_176945.1:932516-939203 GCF_000188095.3 Bombus impatiens
GCGTTGGGCTCCGGGTCGCTTCGTGAAATTACGTGCTGCGTGATCACTCGGTGGGTTCTGACGTTTTGTGCTGGCAGTTTCCGCGCTTTCCCAGTGATTGCTTTCGGCTCTCTTTTAGCCAGAGGAATTTTGCTGCCGAGGTGTAATTGTAATTTTGATTGCGAAATTTTCAGACATTTTTGAGTGATAACTTAGATTTGGCAGGAAGCATTGTATGCCGCTGAAGTGTATAAACGAATTTCTATTATTTTGTTTCCTCGAATTGACCGTAGGCTTAGTTACTTTTAACGAAAGCGTAGAAACGGTATTCGAAGGAAACTCCATCTTTGTAGATGAAATACCTTCGTTTTTTGATATACGTCAGTTTTAGGTTTATCTTTTTAGAAGATGATACCTGTATGTAGAATTTGATATCTTTCGGTTTCTTCTAGTTTCGCTTCCAGTTTCTGTATTCACTTGGGATGTTTCTGAAAGGATGCGACATAATCGACTATCTCCAATTTCAATTCTAATCCGCATATCCGTTAAAAATAAACCAAGCTCGCATTAATCTGCTCGAATAATAATCGAGTCCGGTATCCATCCCATTCCATAGTTGTTTCAATTTCAAAACGCAATGTTATACTGATTTCTGTGCACGATATGCTCGTGACAAATGAGGCTATATCAATTCAGTAGCAAGCACACGAGCACGAATGTGTAAAAATCGGGGGAAAAATAATTAATTCGAGACGCGCGATTAATAACTCAGTCACCGAACTCGGTTCATCCCGTCGAAACGAGTCGCAGCGGTAATTTATCGATACTGAAATTAAGGCTGTTTGCCAATTAGATCGCGGTCACGGAAGTTACGCGTTTCAATTGATAAGGACGCGTGTGAAGATAATTGCTTATTTCTGTAGATCGATCGCCAACCCGATAGAGTAGCAGACGCGTCCGATAAGCGATTCACCGCGCATTTAATTATAACGGGACCGGTGATAACGGTACGGGCGTGTCAACGCCGAACTTAGACGCTGATCGGGTAGACAGGGCGTTGATTTTATATTGTTCGTCGTGATTTAGGAGTCTAAGATAAGAGAGATTACTTTTCAGCAGCATTCTTCTCTACATAATTTTCAGCGATCTGCGTATTCGAGATGTTGTATAGATAATACCGACTTTATGATCCAACGTTGCTGCATGATAGCGTATTTAGAGACCGCTCACGATCGAAGATATTGTGTTTTAATTTATGCGTCAGTATTTAAAATCCAATTCATCGTCGTCGTCGTAGATCTTACTGTCGTCGTTGACAATTTATATATTTAAAAAGAAGTAGGAAGATATTATGTTTCGACTCACCGTCCTGGTTCATCCCGTGACCGCCGTCATCTGTTCAAAAAAAAAAGAAAACAAAAGAATTACATCATTAGAATGTAGAATCGGTGCCAGTGGGGGTCTTAATTCGTTCTTTTTCAATGGGTCTTTTCAAGTTCTGCGTTCATGGGTCTTTACTTAAAAACCTGCACCATAGAAAGGCAGACAAAGTCGTGAAATTCCTTCCAACCAGCGATCGACTGAATTTCTCTTCATTCTTTCGCCATGCAAATTCATACTTTTCACATCCTGTGTAGCGCTCTACGTTGAAAAATTTCAATCACTGCAAGTATATTAACTTCTACAATTTAATCGTGAAAATATAGCAAATACATTGTACAATTTATATTTCAATTACTCTAAATGTATAAATATTGTACGCAGTACACGAACATTTTAATCATGACGGTATACCAAGCGCATAATTAACACTATAAATCTCAGCTACCAGTCGAGTGTTCCAAAAAAGTCAATTTTCCCTGTCGAGAATCCAAAGCATTCGCCTAGTTGATACAGCGATTCAAGGTTGTCTCGAAGTTCGACGCGAGTATCTAGGAAAAAAGAGAGATACTTCTAAGGTTGCACGTTGCAGATCACGAGAACTTGCAACGATAGCAGACTGCAGAGTCGAGCTGCAACCTATTTGTACTGGCGGCTGGTATCGCGGCATCGCGCTGTGTTCCTTTATTTAACCCCATAAATAACCGGCCGCTATCTCAACCCCGAACGTTTCCTCCGCTAAATACGAACACAGACGCGGCTGGCGAAATATTACGTGCTGCCAGTCACTCCGTTACGGGGTTGCCACGATGGGAATCCCCGCGAGGGCATCTCACCAGCCAAAGAATTCCTCGCCATACTTCCCTTTTTCCTTTTTTCTTACTCACGGTGTTAGAAGAGCATCGTCCTTTCCAATAAAATCACTCGAGACGTTCCTTCTTCGTATGAGTTGAAGCGTTTAAAAGAGAGATAGATATTACATCCTCGCTGAGATAAATCTTGATTAGGAGTTATGGTTGGAGTTGTGGAAAGTGTTGAATTGGAACGAGTTTATTAGATTAATACACGTAAGATGTCGTCTCCTCGGAATAGCTCGATAGATTTCTCTTTTATTGGCAATTATCAACCGCGTTAACGAAGATGAAATTTGCTGTATCATCTCTATACCCTGGACGTTAAGGAGATTTAAAATTTTTTTGATTAAAAATCGAAATTTCAATATCATCCATTAAGGTTCTACGTCAATTATCAGCCTCTTTGGCTTAAAATGAATTTTCCACGGGTTAAGTATATTTAATATACCCGGAAGATTTGTAACAAAAATATCAAAATTTCAATATCATCCATTAAGGTTCTACGTCAATTATCGACCACTTTGAGGAAGCAGGAATTTTCTACGGGTTAAGTATATTTAATATACCCGGAAGATTTGTAACAAAAATATCAAAATTTCAATATCGTTCATTGAAGTTCTACGTCAATTATCGACCACTTTGAGGAAGCAGGAATTTTCTACAGGTTTCGTATATTTAATATACCCGGAAGATTTGTAATAAAAATATCAAAATTTCAATATCACCTAGATTAGACAGAGATCTAGATCAATTATCAACTACTCTAAAGAAGACAATTTCCGATGGTTCACGGATATTCAGTATTCAGGTGATCAAACGGTATCAAAATCTCGTTATTTGTCGTCACGAACAAATAGAATATTTATTAAGAAGAACAATTTTCATCCCTTATCATTAACATCTACCCCTTCTAAAGAAAGTAGTATGGAAGTAATATTCCAAACGAGCCAATTTAACTTTCCAAGTGAAACATTCTATAGCAAACAAATGAACAAATAAGGTGGATCGTAAATGGGGAAAAATTTGCAGCTATACTTCCACATTGCGTTACGTCCCTCATAACTCGTCGATGGTTTCCCGTTTCGAGCAACAAAACACCATGAACTGTGTACGCTTCCTTAAGCGCGAGTTATGAAATGAACTTGTTAATTTCAGGGGGCGTTGAGTACCAGGGGCAGGTTCTACAACGTTGCGTGCATCGTCGTATTCCTTCAAAGAGGCGGACAGTTTCGATGCATATGAAATTAATGTTCGAACGTAGGATTTAATATCTCATGGCGGACGTCGGGTGTCTCCACACTTGGCGACATGTTACGCTGCTTTCGAACGAGCTGATTCCAACGAACTAGCGCTAGATAATGCAGCACCAGAGATATTTTTCTGTGCCATGAATTGCGTGAATTTTATTTGTGAAAATGAACTGTTTTCTTTGCAAGTTTATATGTATGAAGAAACGTGTGGTAAGTAAGGGTGAATGTGAATAACGGTGAGCAGCTTTAGGTGAGTGAGAGTTTCGCGTTTTTAAATAACAAAGCGGGTAGAGCTTGTTTCTAACGAGTCGCGAGAGAACGAGTTTCGGCGGAGAGAGAAACTAAGCTTGCTTGAAAAAAATCGAATTTTTGTTAATCTCGGTGCATTAATTACGCTTACGTAACAGCTGTTTCAAGTATCTTCTACGATAACATTAATACTATGATTGTTATCCTTTAATTACGTATTTATTACCTTTTTTCGCAGGAATATTTCCCATCGAATAGGATTTTCTAAAATTACTCGCAAAATGTTTCTTAGCAAATGGAAACACCTCTTGACTCAACTAGTTAAAACTACCTTTTCACTATCTTTATTACTGTTCCATAAGAAGACAGTTCATAAAAGAGCAACCATTACACATTTCCTGTATTTTAACTAAATAAATATATACCATAGAGATCTCTCTCTTAAATTTCTGGTGGATGGCGTAAAGAATTAATAAAATGGAAGCGAAAAATTGCTGTTGCCCGTCAAATATATTTGGAATAAGGCAAAGACATGATCGCTCGCAGATAACTCGTGAAACCGTTAATAACTAATTCGCTCGCGATCGCGTCCGCTTATTTATACCGGTCGGGGGAGAGTCGGAAAATTCGAATTCGTCTTTGATCGACGGTTTACCCAGAGTTTATTTATCGTTACGTTTCGTGTTTCAAGGCGGTGACAATGTCTCGCAGGCAAAACAACAACATGAGTCGCTCTCGATTCGCATCGTCCTCTGATACATGTGCCGCTACGAATCCATAACGAAATCACCAAATGATTACAACTTCCATACGACCAAAATTTAAAGGAAACAAATCACAAAAGTGTCACTTTTCAGTTTCTCCTCCGTTACATATTAACCACGTATTAATCGCCATAAAAATTTCTCTCTCGAATTCATAATCGAATCGCCAGGTAATGACAATTTTGCAACCACGAACGCATAATCGATGGATAGATTACAAAGTCGCGGACAAGGCGATAGGATCTCGTCCTTAAAGTATATAATTCCATGCGGTGGTCACCGCGTACCTACGCTCTGGTATTAATTACAAATTAATGCAACTAGATAACCGCAAAGCCATTAGAGATAATCGAAGTCGGATCGGTGCTGCGGCCGGTCGATTCGCAATTAAAACATTGTCGCGGCGGTGGTCGTCGCGAGAGAATCGTGAAACGAACGAAAAATTCACGGTGAGGTACGGGAACCCAATTTATGCTCCGCGGCGAGCCACGATTTTTCCGCGCACGACTAATTAAGCGCGGTGTCCGCTCGTTAAGGATGTACTTCGAGTATGCTGCCCCTATCGATACTAATTGCTCGCAGGGGAAATGCACAGATGGAAAATTCTACCTGTACCTTTCTTTCTACCTTTCGATTCTGCCGTTTTAAGCAAGTCTAAACTATTACACATATATTATTTTTTAATCGAGTAGATGCCTAAGTGGAGCGATATACTCGTGGTTGATAGTTCAGAGTTTCGTCTTTCTCTTTTTGTGGAAGAAACATTAATATTAATTTATCGATAACTATTTTATTTCATTAGACTTATTTAATTATAATTTATTAACTTTTTAATATACTTCTTAATATACTTCTTAATTCGATAAATCAAGTGATATACTTGGTTTAGATAATTTAACGAGCTTTTTTCCTTTTCCTGAAAGAAGAACGTTATTTTCTAATTCACTAAGAAGAACGATACCATTTGGTTTAAATAATTTAAAGGATAATTTGAAGGAATTCTTCAAGACGCTACAATATCTACGAAAAATAAATAGACTAGTTCACTCTGCTGACTCTAACGAATGAAAATGAACTTTCGTGTAATCGAATTATTAATTTCGTCATAGAAACTGTGAGAAGGAATAGATAAAATAAGGAAATCGGTGGATTCCCGATCGAGACATTGAATTATGGTCTTTGTCCGTCAGTATCGAGACGATCTTCCAACGTGGCGCTCATCATTGGCCGCAAAGACGAACGATATCGATCTCCGACGATCGAGATATAGGTACAATGGCCCGAGGTGGTCCCGCATGATCAATTTAATTCGAATAGCTGAGACGTCGCTCAGCGTGAGACGACAAATATTTAGAATTGCATCAACAATGTTTTCGAGCTTTGATTAACGTTAACGTCAGCGAATGCAATTAGTATCAGCCGCGATACGATTGCCTGATAAATCGATTGGCTGATGAGAACGGATCACGAGCGGCGATTATTGTCGTTTAAACACATAAGCGATCGATCACACCGCTACAACATCCAGAGCAACTGATGTTACAGCTTAGACGTTATTAAAATTCATTTAACCATTTTATTTCCTACCGTCTATGTAAATCTTCTGTTTCAACAAAGTAATTGCGACTGGTACTATTAAATCGATGAAATGAGAAACGGTATATGTAAAAAAATTACGTTAATGAATCATGCTGTTCACGCTTGAATACATAAAATGTGGAATAGCAGCGAAGTTATGTTTGCCTGTAACCAACAAGAATGTCGAGGCGACAATTACAATTCTAAAAGAAAAAGATAAGATGAAATCGTCGTTCCAAAGACATCTCCAAATTAACATCAATAGAATCACGAATCTTGACGAATCCCTAGAAATAGAAATCTTTCTGAAATCTTTTTCTCAAAGCCCTAAATAAGCTCTCTCACGATCAACAAGAAGAATAATAGTCCAAACACTCGAATGCCTTATCAACGCGACAATTATATCAGCGCAAGAAAAGAACACGTAAACGATGATTGTGAAATAGGAACAAAGTTGATGGCGAGTAGACTCGCGAGTGCCACACGCGCGTGTGGTCTCCGAACTGATCCCGGCCCTCTCTGTCAAATACTTGATATCATTAGATTTAACGACCCCTCCTGGATGCCTCTTTTCCTCCGTTCCCTCCCCCGTACGGGGCCGTTCACCACGGGCCATGCCGCGTTAGCGGCTGG
>NT_176945.1:939706-945917 GCF_000188095.3 Bombus impatiens
GGCTGCTGCCACGGCGGCAGCCTTTCATCTTCCTTAACCAGCGCCACTCTCTTCAGCGTCCGGAACGACTATATACGTGTACGCGACTCGACCACGACGAGAGTCCACCAAGCGACGGCTGGTTCCGGAGAACTACTGCTTCACCGTGCTCTTTGTGAGCGCATTTGCGCGTCTATACAGGGTGGTTTCGTCGAATTCGTCATTTTACATCAGAGATCCTCTAGCTCGTCGATATTTCGTCGTTAACGATAGAAACAAATACGGATCGATATTATTTTTCGATATGTTCGGTGAAATTGGAACTATCAAAGTGGTTGAAAGTATTCGTGATTTTTCGTGGTAATTTTATAGATTTATAATAATACGATCTTCCGGACATTTGTACCGGGTATGTTTTCGTGTAATTTTTGATTCGATGTTTGTGATACAGGTTTTACGTTCTACTTGATAGTAGATAGTTCTCTTTTTATGCGTTAGAAATAGCCATTTGATTTCTTAAAGGAGCGCGTGTAATTTATTTTAAACAAATAACAATATTTGCTTTTAAGTGAATAATTGAGGATAATACTACTTGTCAGTGGAAATAATAACTTTGACTGATTCATTAATCACTAGAATAATTCGCCTAGACTTTTTATGCCTGAAAATTTGTCGAGAATTCTTGGAAGGATGACAATCATAGAAGATGGATAATAGAATGGTAATTAGAGGTATTTCATGGTTACACGTCGATTCGGCTAGGAAGAAAATGTGGAAGAGCCAACAGTACGTAGTACTTTATCGCGTCATATTTAATATAGAGAGTCTATTTCATAAATTAAAAACGTTTGAAAACGAAATACAAGGAAAATCGTAACAGGACAAACTAATAAGAATAAGAAATAGCAATAATAAAACAGCAAATGTAGGTGAAGGTAATTCAACATGCTGTCTGCCATTAATGGAATTGCTTAAGTGTTGGCAAAGTATCCAAAAAACAAACTAAATGTTAAAGAACAAAGAAGGATATGTATATGACCATTCACAAGAATCAATGATCCCATTTTACTCGTCCGAATTACCAACAGCTGCGAGACAGCTTCTCAATGACTATTCCCATGAGTCACGCGTTATCGAACGAATTTTTCATGGCGAAGTAGGTGAACCAGACGCGACAAGCACACCGTGTATACGTATACGTGTGCTCGAAAAGATCGTTGCCGTGGAACTCGGAGCAACTTCAGCTAACTCGATTGTTCCGTTCGGAACAAGGAGGCCTTTCACGCGGCTCTTGTTCTGGCGGTCTTTGATGAAGGATCGGCACGTATCGCCCGGGCTCGATGTCCCGCGAGGATAAGATTCAATTAAGTCGATATCGATGCGGGGATAAGCAACCCCGGATAACAGGCTCCTTTACGTAGCAGCGTGTCATTACGGTTTAATGAAGAGATTTTAGAGGAATCACTGTTTCTGCTCGAGAAAACGACAAATCTTTTGCTATAATTGTAAATGACGATGGACGAGGAAAAGGAGATTAGATATCTTGAGGAGATTTATTCCAAATTTAGTTTGTGGAAAATTTCCACTTTTCCTCTCTATCAGCCAAAGATGTAGCCATTAATGATGACTACGTACGATTACGTTGAAAAATTGGATTTTGTTGCAGGAGATTGAGTCTTTTAAGAAGGAAATTTATTTAATATATACATTTCTATACATATTGTTTGTAATTATTGGGAGACTGTTTCTAGGATTCGATGATTTGTAGAGCGAATGAAAGAGAGTTTCGAATTGGTAATTGTACATGAGCCATTTAGAAATTATATCGATACTTTCCACCTCTGAAATAATTTGCTGTTATATATGACGTGTCGATAAATACGCTTACAGAACAAGTCTTCCGTGTTTTAAGAATTGAACGTTAGTATTGTACCTGTATAAATAATTGTCACGTTTCTCTACTTATCGATTCAGATAATCCATCGACACAAGTTCCCAGCGACTAATCGTAAAGAAACTGGCGAGGACGCGCAAAGTCTCCGTGAATTTTACATAGATTTAGCACGAATGAGAACAGAAACATTTGTTAGCCGAAAATTACGAGTCCTACCGGGAAGATTATAGGGCTTCGCCGAACGGAAAACTTAAATCTGATCAGGATGAGAAAAAAAAACGCGTATCAAAACCGTCCCTTTGCCAGTCGCGAAATTAATAAATCCATAAACCTGAACGCGGCAATTTTCCTCGACAGACGATCAGCCTCTATCGAGCGGGACAATTGCGCCGTAAATCATCTCTGGTATCGGGCTAATTGACAAATAAATCGCGTCCGAAAGTGGATCCATTCGTCTTCCACGAAGACGTATAACGTCGATCGTAAAATCTCCTCCTCTTATACCGCTCGGAGAGCGCCGTGCACAGAGACTCGTCCACGTAAACTGGGAACAAGGTCGATTTTCTGCGGGGAAAGAGTTATTCCCGCGGCACACGATCGAACGTATTCCTGAATTCCAAGTTGACTCAGCGAACACGGTGCACCGTCATCGCGAAAGATCGTGCTGGAAGAGCAACGTGGACGAAGATTTATCGTGGCTTTCCGCGAAGCACGTGCCCCCAGCTTTTTGCCTGCTACAACATTCCTATTGACTTGGAATCAAGCGAAAAATATGACCGCGTTATTAGCTGTCGCTACGTCGCGATCGAAAGTAAAAAGCTTGAAAGTGCCTATTCGATCGAATAGCGCTGTTGACCCGTGCCCGCGAATTATTGTATGACGTTTCTTACATACTATGTTGCTGTTTGCTTTTTATCGTACATGATCACACAGCATCGAATGAAGTTTTTATTGTCTCTTTATCGTCTTTTACGTGAACGTCAGAAACATTTGTTAGCCCAAAATTACGAGTTCTCCGGGATGATTACAGAGCTTTGCCGAACAGAGATCTTAAATCTCACCGTGACTTTTTATTTGTTGTATAATATTCTGAAGAAATTTTAATTGGGCGATAATATCTATCTATCAAATTTTCTTATCATATTTCCAATGTCGAATGATGTTTTTTGGTTATTTTATGATCCTAAAAGTTACACGATTTGACGTTATTTTATTCATAAGTATTCATATTCAGTCTCGTTGATTTCGCTGTAACAAGAACAATCCTACTCTTTTCAAACAATAAGACACGGTTTTTGCACGATTTTTAATTATAGCGTCCATGCGTTCTCAAATTTCGAAAGTTTCTCAATAGGGTAGCTATTTTGAGAGAAGTTGATAAGTTCGAGAAATAGATTTCCCCTTACGCGAAACCGTTGGAACATCGAAGGATAAAATGCAATAGGATTGGGAAAACCGTATTACAAAATGAAATTGTACGCCTTCGTTATCAGAACACAAATTTCTACGATAAAGTTATCCTCGTATTTATGAGATTCAAGTTAGAGGAAAGTGCATATACGTACACGTATACCGAACGTTTAAGTCGATCTTAAATATAAATTTACCTGCGTATGGAAAAATGCTTGGATAAAATAGTGGAAGTTGTGGCAAAGAGCAGAAGAAATTTAGATTGCAACGTAGTAGAAGAAAGAACAAGTTGTAGGGAAAGGAATGCGAGGAATGTCCAGAAGTGTGTTGATACACAGAGGCAGGCGAAGAACCAGTATACAAGTGTCGGCATCACCCGTGGCTCGTTTTTATAGGGTGGACGTCGACTCGACAACGCGGACAAGAAGAAGACCAATTACCGTGATGAAACATTAACCTGGCGACTTGCACGTCGTACCGAAACTCGTTTGTCCCGCTAATCGACGAATGAAATTGTCATGAACTCATCTATATCGATTTCATTGAAGGACTAATGCTCAACAAGAAGAAATTTATTCCTACAAGTTCTATCAGAGTCCCAAAAAATGTGACAGATTCATGAGCCATATTAAAGTATATTTAAAATTAATGAGAAGTAAAATCGCAAGAAACTGTCTTCGTCTTATGAAATTCCGTTTCGTGAATTCTATAAAAACAATTATAATATATATAATAAAAATGATTTACAATAAAAAAAATATTTGACGCAGAAAATAATTGAATATACTTACAATTAATTAAACCTAGAATCGCAGGAAAGTGTCTTTATCTAATAGTAACATTCTATGAAGAAAAGATTGAATATTTTTAAGATAATGTTTTCGAGTTTGAAATCAAGTTGAACACTTTCCTACGTTATTCTTATAGTAAATAAAAAATGGGGGACATGGATTCGAAAGAAGAAACATACGTTTTTTCTTGGAGTCCTCGTGCATACCTCCGGGTGTTGCAGCTCCGTGATTATGGTGGTGGAGGGCCAGGGGATCCTGAGGATGCGGATGAATGGCGGTCAGAGCACTTCCGGCTGGGTCACCTGGGTTGACCCCGACCCCGACCCCCAGGTGAAGAGCACCATGCTGCGTCGTATGTGCCGGAAGCTCCATGCTGATCATAGCACGCCACCCTCCTTCCGACCCTCGTCTTCCGCCACCCTCCTCCGCCTCGGACAACACCCCGTCGATTTGGACGAGGCGTCTGTTCAACCCCTCGTCTCCTTCTAGAACATATTCAACATCCAATTACGTTAAACTTTTTCCATTTGTACAAAACAGAATTAATTAATGAAAGGGGAATTACAAAAATATTATAAATTTTATAAATATTATAAATATTATAAATTTTATAATTTTATAAATATTATAAATAATATTATAAAATTTATAATCTAATCCATTTTTAATTGAAAATTTTAAGCACGCAAAGTAAGTTAAATAATAAATAGCGTTTATTAACTATATAAAGAATTATTTTTTTAAGTTAGTATACGACGAAAATGGAGAATTAATAAATTGCATGGTGAAAATGAATTTTTATTAAGAATATTATGTAATAAAAGATTTTTAACTCGATAATTTCGGAAATAATGTGCGTTTAATAGAGTAAGCAAGCGACTTTTTTTTCTTTTGAATTGCTACGCACGGGGAGTTGTGAATCAACAACATACACATTCGAAACATAATATACTTGTATTTTGAATTTTGAAACACGTAAACACAACCTTCGATATCCTTCTGCGTAGTGTGCCTGCCCCACCCCAAAAATTTTCGAACGACAAGGGCAGTCACGCTCGAGCTCGCGTACTCGAAGCTTCGTGTCTGTAAATGTTAACTGCGCGATTCTGATTAAGTAATTTTTGATTCAGTGGTGTGTTCCAAAGAAGATATGGGAGTGGATGCTGACGCTACGACCTTGGAAGAACATCCAACGTCACGATGACGGGTAGTTTTCTACACTGGTGAGTTCTTCTATTAATATTTATTATTCTTGCGATTTTTGCCATCTCTGTGACTCCATATGGTCACTCGATCCTTTTATAATACTGCGTAGTCACTGTTTCATTGCGCATTTTTAAACTTTACTTTCGATATTCACAAATTATCAGTGCAATAATCATTAAGAAATCTACGAATATTCCCTTTAATGCTATAAATCAGTTATTAATTTCATTATCAGAGGCAGGCTTTTGCTCGAAATAATTTACAACCATATCGTTTTATTGTTTCCAATTATGTCCTCTTTGTCATATTTCCTTATAATCCTTGAATACAATTTCCCTTACATAAATACATTGCAAAGTTTCGAAGTAATCATACGCATAAAGTAATTAACAAATTACGTAACTTCAAAAATCCTCGTGTAAATACGATATACGTAGAGCAATAGCAGAAGTTAAACAAATGCATAAACGATACTACGGAGAGGATGCAAAACGAACACAACGTGCTATTCTAAAAATTCGAAACCTTAAGTTAAGTTAGCTCTCGGAAACCTTCGATAGGATCTTCATCGATCCATGTTTTAGCTGCTCAACCAACATGCCTCGTCCGTTCAGCCATTCAAATGACGAGCAACAAAACAAATTCCCGACGAACAAAGACTTCTCGAACGCGAGCGCAAGAAGCTTCTTCCCCATGAAAAATCAACTCCCTACCGCGTTTTCTTTCCGCCGTGTCGGTTAGTCGCGCCACAGGTGCACGGAGCTCCCCCCGCCGCCCTCCTTTCAAGAAAATGGTAACACAGTTTCGATCCGAAGGTAGTTCTCGCGTCTTTTCCCGCGCAAGAATACCGTAGACAATGGCGGGCCGTGTCTAGCATCGTCGCGGGCGTTGCAGAGAGGGAGAGGAGAGTGGCAGAAAAATGAAGCGGCGG
>NT_176945.1:946693-949297 GCF_000188095.3 Bombus impatiens
CGAGCCGCGCTCGAATCGCCTTTGCCACGCTTTTTACGCCCGCGGTCGACGATTTCCTCGCTCTTCTCCGCGTAATGGCCCGGCAGGCCTCTGCTTTTTTGCTTATTACGGGCCCGAGAAGGCCGCCGCCTGCGAGGGCTTAAGCCACCGCTGATTCCCCGGATGAATGAAAGGATGAATGGAGGTGTCCGTTTCGGCCGATACTCTGGCCGGATCGCCGACCTAGATGCCAAGCAGTGGACGCTTAGCCGCTCCGTATTTCGGTTCCACCGTGGTAGAATTGCTTTTCTTGCGACCTCCGTGCTCGGAGGAAGTTGAGATGATTCGATTGTTTCAGGGTGTAAATTGAATTTTTGGTTCGTTGGTGGCCATTCGATTGGCCAACGAAATCCGATTTTTCGTTAAACGTTACTACTCGTTCGCGATGAGGTTTTTAATATTCCAGGGAATGGAAATTTTATGGAATTTTAGTTTTTAGACTATCGATCGAATGTTTCATTTCGTTCGTGTTTGCGGCCGTTGAATTCACTATGAACATTTTTATTCCTCTAGACGTTCTTTAATTGTAACTACGTTTCTAGCGTTCGAAAAAAAGGAAAGTTTATGGGAGATTGGTTATAGACAGTATTCGTATTCTATCGGTGACGACTAATCATCACAGATATTTGTCAAGGGAAAATTTCGAATCGCCGTATCTTCCATACAGCCGCAAGACTACGGATGTTTGCGCAGATTTATATTTTTATACATTTGTCAAGTTTTACAAATTGTATCTGCAATCGAAGACTTTGTTTCTTGTAGAATTTTGTCCTTGTATCTCTCAAATGACATCCAAGAACGCGATCGAGTCAATCAAAAAGAAGTCGTCATTACGTTAAAACAAGTAGAATGTACTTTTCATTTCAATGGTGTTCTAGATCATTTTCATTGTCCAGCTAGATTATCGTAATCGCGTTGGTGTACCGACGATACAACAGTGAAAGGCGGCGTTTATTTACTCTACTTTTCTAGGCCATTGCAAATACTATTCTAAAACTTCGTCAGAGTCAAGTTACGTGGTAAACAGAGAAGTATCCGCTTATAACAGAAAATAATTCCCTTATTTGCTTTAGAACCGATTCGTGGAACTCGAGGATTCTCGGGGCAGCGATACTCTGGCGGCGTATTAATAAACGTACGGTAGAATCAGTAGCTATAAAGACGAGAATATCTCTCGTTCCCGCGGTTAGAATTGCTCCGAAGAATCGCGTAAAATCTTCCCGAGCTGGCTACGTTGGACTAGCCAATTGTCATTGGTTGTTCGCCGGTCATCCGTGAAATTCCAAACAGCACCCGTGTTCCGCAATTTTCGTAAGGTATCCGTGATTCTTTTTGTGCGTGGGAGTAAGATCTGAGAATCGTTTGAAGTATCAAACTCTCGTCGTTTGTTTTTTATTTGTAATTGAACAATCGAATATTGAACTGTTACGGACACTTGTAAGGTGGAAATTTCTATTTAATTTTGTTTTCAACGATAAAGAATGGAGAAAGGAAGATCGCTGAACGTGATAAGAATGAGAAGGCACGTTCATAAATATTTATAATCCCCTCTGTCTTGAAGCAGAATTTTTAGTTCCAAAAAGCTTTTCAAATCGCAAAGGATTGGTTAAAAATTGGAATACTTCTTCATATCCCACGACAGATGTAGTTTTAATTAATATCTCAATTAATATTTTATTTTTAATGATCAACATCTGCATCTTGATATTTGAAATGTTTAAAGTGATATTTAAAGCATCCTATAAATAAATTATCTGCGAAAACTTTGCCCTGTTTGATACAGAATTCCTCATAAAGAGAAACCTGAAATTCCTTTAAAAAGCTCTAAGTTTAAATACTCTAAATAGAATCACAAATCTTTAACAACGTATAACATCACAAACATATAGATATTATGAACAATGTGTGAACAATTTCATATCAAATCCAATCCGATTCAAATCCCACTCGAAATAGCGACAAGAGAGAGTGCACCCAACACCTATTCGAATCTCAGGTAACCAGAGAAACTCGCCTAGTCCTGTGGCTGTCTAAACCTGAGAAAACCGACGATCATCTCGTCGTTTCCGCGCCGAAAAAACTATCGGACGGCTAACGTCGGAACGACAGGGCTTCCCGCCGTTGGCCAAAGAAACTGCAACGTTTGCACCGGGGGTAAGCAAAAAAGGCAGGAACTTATCGGAAATGAGGACGGGTGAGAGGGGAAGGATGATTGTTTAGCTGGTAGGCAATCGGGATAACCTTCTGGTCCGCGGCGTGGTTTCGAACAAGGGGGGCTCGTGCTGGTCGCCTAATGGACGCTGGAATGTAGCTAGAACGCCGAGTAAACGTCGGGTAAAAGCCCAGACGATCGTTGAGAGGGAAAGAGAGAGAGGAAGTCTCCACGGTCAGAAACGGCCTTAACTAAAGCCAAAGTGGGTGAACGTCGGACGGGCAAAGTGCGCGTAAAGACCAGGCTCGTTCGTTGGAGGAGACGTTCCCGTTTTCCCTGTTGCGAGAACCGTGGGAGTCCGGCTGTGTGTACGCACTCGCTAAAACCATTGTTTATGGCAGCCCCGAACGGCC
>NT_176945.1:949879-958461 GCF_000188095.3 Bombus impatiens
GCTAACTAGCCCCTCTCTTTAGACAGCGAGCCTCTAACTGTCGGAACTCGCCGGGACTGCTACGAGTCAACAACCAGGCAATCGTGTTTGCGTAGGAAAAGAAGCCTCGCGTGCGGTCACTATCTAGAAGGAGGTTGTAGAAGGTTTCTGGGATGCATTTCGCAAATGGGTTATTCCGTGAAAGAATTTGGTCGCGTACTACAATAGGACTGCAACCAGCCAACGACAGAAGAATCTTGCCAGGGAGTTTGCGTAGAGAAAGAAGCTTCGCGTGTGGTCACTATCGAAGGCAAGGTTGTGAAACATTTCTGCACTGGGTTTCGTAGATGGGTTCTTTCGTGAAAAGATTACGTTCCACTAGGACTGCTAAGATTACCAAGACTGCTATATGCCAATAACCGATCGTGTTTGCATAGAGCAAGAAGCTTCGCGTGCGGTCACTATCTAGGAAAAGGTTGTACGATATTTCTTGACTGGGTTTCGCAGATGGGTTACTCTGTGAAAGAATTTGGAATTTTAGAATCGCAACCAACAAACAACGAAAGAATAGCGTCTGCGCAAGGAAGGAAGCTTTGCGTGTGATTGTTATTTACAGGGAAGTTGTGGGAGGTTTCCAAACTTGGATTCACAGATAGTTTGTTCAAGTAAAAGTTTGTATACGTTAATCGATTTTTTGGGAAGAATTGCACATTTCTAATGAGATTTGTAACGAAGGGTGAAAAGTTAGGATTACTCGCGGAACTGTGTTAGGTTACAGGATAAGTTTAGGTTAATGGAATAGTTAAGCGAGGATTCCTGAGTTTCGTGGCTGGAATGAATATCGAAAACGTATTGTTAATTAAACAAGCATACTCATATTTAACGAAGAATATAGTATGAATGAAATAGTTAAATGATATTTATGCTACTAGACACGATCGGAAAATTTACTTGTATGAACGAAACGGTTAAATAAATATATTTAAGAGTTGTATTGTATAGACCCACCATAGAAATGTATTTATAAAAGGGAATAGTTCTCATTGAATTCCCGGTATAGTCTAGTTGATTAAGAATTAAAAATTTACGCAGTTACAGATAGCGAAACACTTAATCGTATTACAAATTTCACCTGATAGTATCGATTAGAAACCAGCTTCATCTCACAGCGCCTCGTAAAGCGAAAGAATTTCTCATATAGAGCCTCGGACATTCAGCGTACTTAATAAACCCTCGAATTCCACGGTAAGAAACAAGAAGCAGCACATACCAACCAGGCCTATTCAACCTATACGAACAACTAACTAGAACCTGTAGCGCTTAATATTCCACCATGAACAATATTAAAAACAGATCGACCTGGCCGGACCGGTAGAGGAAAAGATGGCCGTATTAACCGACGCCCGATTTCCGGCTTTACGATCGAACTGGCTAACGTGAGAAAGAATGCAACACGGAAGTTACAGAATCCTCGTGGAACGCTTCGCCATATAGATCATCGCTGGAATACCAGAGATTCCACCGGACGATTCGAATAAATTAATAAACATGACCGACGAACCATAGTACAAGGGAAAAGAAAATAATCCAGTCGTCGATATAGAGTCTACCGAACCTCGAAATCCCACGGGATACGTTCCAGAAGCGATGAATACTTTCCAGAATCCCATTTTCGATCCCAAACGTCGAACGTTCTTTTATGGGTTCCACTGGTTGCATAATGTATAGGCGTTTTCGCGTGAGACTCGCCACAGTTCTCCCTTTCGACTCCTCAGCTTTTGCTTTGCAATCGGTTCAGAACGTGCTTCTACGTTGGTGTACCGCGAACAGGCAAGGTATGGATCCATTGTGAAACGTTCAGGGTGCTCGGGCAATTTCTTGATGCATATTGTCACGCGTTGTTAAGCGCCGAGAGCACCGCCATTACCGCCAGTCAAGGAGGATCGAGCTGCCGGCGAAGAAAGATGAGCAGGAAGAAAGGTAGCGTTCAGACGACTACTACCGGTGGCTAAGGCTATCCAGTGGCTGACTAGTTAAGCTGCCAACATCGCCTTCCACTATTTACTGTTTACGTAAGCGCGCGATCATCGCCGCTGTTCTCCTGGAAATTCGAGAGATACTTCCTTTACGCTCTCTGGCTCTCTTCGACGTTAGGAAGGATGAAGGTGGAGCGATTGAGAGATTTTGAAAGTTAGAAGGTTACATTTTTGGACGAAGAGTAGGCGAATAAAAAATATTAGCTTCCTCTTTATCATGTGGGTGATGCACATAACCGTTTCGAATGATAACTTCGTTATCAGTGCAGTTAGAGAAAATTATCGAAGGTAGAAGATGAACAGCTTAAGAAGTATCACATTTGTAGAACGATACTTTTTAATATCTACAATGTTACATGTACTTCCAACAACTACATTTCTTTTCTTTTTGTTAATAGAAATGGTTCTTTGGCATAAATCGAATCCTCTCGTTATTCTACGTATCTCGCCTCTACATTTTACTAATGTGAAGGGATAAAGAAATTAGTACATCAAAAGATATTTTAACTTCAACTCGCGTATTACTCGGATGAAACACAAGGAACATCATAATTTCTCAACTGCAGCTTTATGAAGCTTTAATCGACGGATGAACGGGTCTATCACGATTATTTGCACTAACGATGGGGTAGCGAATTACGATCGAAGAATTGAATAATTCATAAAGATCGAAGAATTCACGAACTCGTTCGTCCTTATCATCAATGTTCGCTAGTTGAGACGATGGTCGTGGGCATATCGAGGCGACGATGATCGCGCGACACTCGATGGCCCGCATGAATATTCAGTCGAGGCGTAGCCTGCTCGTCGACGTAATCTACGAGCGTGCGAGGGATTAGCATCGGCGTTCGGTCGAGCTTTCATCAAACAAAAAGATCACTGTGGTTGCTCATTAGCCTCATTACCCGTACTTGGCCACAGCGACGACGCACGTGGTGCAGGTACACCAGCAATTCACAAACGCATATATCTACATTAATAGCGAGGTACAGTGACCAACGTGAACCGAACACGAATCTGTAGCTGCCGATCGTTCCTCCAGATTGAAAGTTTGAGAATTTATGTAGTTATAACGTAACTGTTAAATTACACGAGTTTATGGGAACTTGCTTTACAGTCTTAAATTGCGATTGGATTATTATGAGACTTGCGTAATGTGTAAAAACAAAATAGATGAAACGAGGTACTTCATTTAGATTCTATTTCCTTAGATGTGCTCATAAAACGTGAAATTACATAAATATTATCAATTCAATATCATGATTTATTTATAGGTTTCCGTACTAGTTAGAAGTTCAATATTTCTTTTTAAGTCAAGTAACAATTTTAAGATTAAATGCGTAGGTTTTGAAAAACCATTGGCAGGTAGGAATTTTGTCTATACTTTGTTAAAATTGCAGTAGTTGTTTGAAAATGTTTACTATTACAGTGACTGCATTGGAATAAAATATCCATCACAGCATAGCTTCCATTAATTGTTACCACTGCCTTGGCGCATACTAAATCTAATCTCTTAATCGCGCGAAACCTACAATGCGCAACTATGGAAAAAGACAATAAATGCAAAAACGTGTAAAGACTGTGTTCCTTCCTAAGAATACAAACAAGTGCAGGACGAATAATTTCTTTGAATAATTGCAACTACTTAACTAACATTACATTTGTATAAGATATAAATTCTGCTAAAGTTGCTGGATATACTTACCACCCTTGAACAACTTATAATAATCACAGCAAGAAAATTAGTAATTATATCGTAAATTGTCAACGTTTAAAATGCTAATAGTTAAATCTATCAAAATTGATGAACCACAAATTGATTATCTAACGAATACTGCCTCCTTCACTACCGATACACCTAAACACCCCAAATCAATTAACCTTCGCAAGCCAATCCCTGCAAATCTGCACGATGTCCCATCGAAGTTGGAACAGCTGCTGCAACTGCACGCTCCACCTTCGAACTCTAACACCAGGAAACGTCATAAATCATCGATCGATCGTGCAAGTGATATATCGTAGACGAATCGAGCAGTTTCACGGTTTATCAGGAATCGACTCGTAAATCCCAAGAATTGTTATCGCGCGCTGTACGTCCATGCTGGCTCGACCTGGTCGACAATCCGGTGGCGCGTGGTGTCCTGTTAATGAACAAAAATCCACGAGCCTACTGGAGCATGGCGAGAGAGGCGGCAGCCCACGTGACAGATACGTACTGTATGTAAGTGCGTTCGCGTCGTCTGTCGCGACGTGGCACCGTTCGAGCTTCGATTCCGGTTTCACAGCTTCCTGTCCAGCCGGTGGACCAGCTAAAAGGGAAAAGACGCGCCTGGTTTCGCGAATCACCGGTTCCGGATGAGCCAGCCGTGGCACGTGCCGTTCACGGCCGTTCTTGCACGATCGGGTCCCCCGAGACTTCCATCGAGAATCTCGTGCCTCGTTCTACCGATGCAACGACCAGATAGCGTGCAGTGTAGAGGCGTTGTTTCACGTTGTAATGTTATATCGAAGGTGTTTTGAATTTTAAGGAAGGGAGTCTGTAGATTGCTTACGGGTGAAGTTGTTTTAGGATGCAGAAATTTGTCGATTTCTTGAATTATTCTTTTGGCGATTGATACGGATTGTTTTAAATCTGAGGAGAAATTTGGAGATGGCTTGAATTCTTCGATGATTATATCAGGGATATTCTGAGTTTGATAAGGAGAATTCACTGGAATTTGATGCAATACCTTCGTTATGGAATAATTTCTTCTACCGATAATTTTACAAATCTGTGTCACTTGGAGTAGAATATAAGACAGAATCTTTCGAACTAGAATTTATGATGGAATTCTTTAATTAATTTGTTATTTAGCTCGATTGCAAGCCTTTTAAAGTAATATCTACTGTTGAAAAAATTAAGCTTAGAGTTACATTTTTAAGCGCGTCTTTGTAAAATCCGCGGTATCTTATATCAGGAAAAACCATGTTATCTACTGCCACACAATTCAATTTTTATCTACTCAATACCAAACTAAAGATATCGTACAACTTCCTGACATTATAGATTTCTAACAACCAAGCAATATCAAATTAGAGCTACTATAAACTGTTTAAAGACACAGATGCTACTGTCACAAGCTTCTCAAAATAATAAACTGTCGAGTCTATTATACAACCAACCTAAAAGAACATCACATCAAACGATATACGGAACTTTCAATCACACCATCGTACGTATCTCTGCTCGATAAAGCAACTGTAACTCTCGTCCAATTCTTCAGAATTTCTCAGTCAACTCTTCTCAGCCTTTGCTCTGTGCTCTGATTCCGGTTTTCTGCTACTGAAAGACCATGACAAATATCACTTTCAGATATTCACTATCTCTTTCACTGATATACGCGTGCCATAAACCAGCAGCACACCGCTTATTACACGCAACGTATGAGATTTCATTGGCCGTCACATACAAAGTCACATTTCAAGGGACGATCGGCGACATTAAGCTCGTAAGGATCGTAATGCACACTGCACGATTAATCGCGTGAATCTCGACAGCAGCGTCAACCTTATCACCTTAGTATCTGATTAGCAACCTGAAAAGATAGGTACTTTGCACGTACAACGAGAATTAACGATCATTTCGTGGATCGTTTGGCTCGGAACGCGATCGTGGTTCGTCGACCGACTCGCAAACTCGCGATTGCATACCGCTTAATTAGGTTTCCCGTCGATTTTTCGATTACGTAAAAACGCGAACCTTGCGGAGAACCTGTTTATACCGACGCCCATTTCTTGGTGTTTTTTCTGGAATTCTAATGGTTTGCACGCCTCTAAGTAAGAAGCAATGAATTTTCTGCGAGAAAGGGTAAATTGGATCAAACGATTTTTCCACTGGTTCCTCTTTTTTGGCTCGTTTGAGCGGATCGACTTACGAGATCTCTGAGCCGATCGATTTACTTTTTTGCGTTACAGGGGCCCATACGTCTACGAGTCGGAAAACTGTCGGCTCAAGTAACGTTCCGTCGATTGCCAATTTTATAAATACCGTTGCAAAGTAGAAGTTTACTTATTGCAGCGAAATTTTTATTGGAGTAAATAGATTTCCCCACTTATCCGAACGTCAACTCTTATTAGTCGAATGAAACATTCTACACAGAGAGGAAATATAATAAACGTAGACGATATCCTGTTACGGGAACTGTTCGTCGTCTAACAAGTTTAGACAAATGAAATTCCTTTCAATTTCTTCGTCGCTAACAGAAGAACTCAAGAAACGTGGGATCCCTAATTTTCCTCGATGTTACATCCATTCTTTAACCCTTTGTAGATATATTTTTCCACTGCTACTACCAACTCTGGTCGAAGCGAACGTAAATATTCACCGCAGTCACACTGGCTGTGTCATTCGACATCGAAGACAAAGTTCGAGCGCCTCCTCCGTGGCGGTCCAACGACAAAGGATTAATCTTCCTGACCGATACCTGTCAATTTTTCTCGTTGCAAACGCACGCCACGAAGGATAGAGACGCGTGCGAGGGAGTGACTCGGAGAAGGAGGCGGATAAGTGAGTTTTAAAGAGCCACCTGTAGAAGTAGTGGCACGTGGCACGCTCTAATCCCATGAGTGGTTTCGTTCTCATCCCCCATCGTGCAACGCTAGGTAGCAGGTAACAGGTACCAAGCTGCATCCCACCAACGTTGGCAAGGATCAACATCTGGCCTCTCGTTTCCCAAAGAAAGAGAAAGAGAGAGATACAGAACCTGGGTTGCGTTCGAGAGAGTCTCCTCTGTTTCGAGTGCTGCGAGCCCGGTGATTACATCTACATTCTATATAAACGCCGGTTCCGTGATTATCTGCTGGTTCATCTGCCGATTCCTTGACCCCGAACGTTTCTATCTTCATCGAGAACTCGGCTCTGCTTGATCTTTTTCTTAGTGGACAGAGGCAAGCTGAGATCCACGGTAGCTAGAGGATCACGGATAGGGATCTACCGTTGGATCGGTTGAATTTGCCGGACGGCTTGGAATTTCTTGAGTAATGGCTTTCTAAGTACACGGAAGGGTGGAGACTGGTCGAACTCGTTGAGATTGTACGCATCGTTTTTGGATTTTAAACGTTGTGCTAGACAAGATTCTTCCTGGTGAAAATATGAGAAGATTTATGTTCTCATGCAGGTAATGTAGGTATCACACTTCGTCCGTCGTTTGTCATCGGTGACACGCGCAATAATTCCGAATGTGTTACTCAATCGATTATTGTGAATTATTGTTAGTAATTTTATTGTGTAGAAAATCTATTATTTTTTATATTCCAGAGATAATTCGGATTCTTTTGTATTTTCTTCTTGATTATTTGATAAATTACAAGAAACTGTATATTCTGATCTTATATTGAGAAATAATTCGTCTCCTCCTTGTTTCATTAGTGTATGGATAAATAATAGTATAATTTTCACAATAATAATCTTAAATTGCTTTTATAAAGGCTAACTTGTTTGTCTTCGTTCCTTTACTATTTGGTAAAGCAATCTGCTAGTATGGACTCTTCAGTAAGGCTCACTTAACAGACCTATACCTTAGACACGATGAGAGAAGAGAAAAAGTGAGTGTTTCGTCCAAGATCTGCTAGTATGGACTCTTCGGTAAGTGGTAAAACAATCTATACAACGATTTTCGTAACTTTTTAAAATAACGATTTCGTAACGTTTTAAAATAACGATAACGGTAAGGAAAAGATTCGAAAGTTATCTTAAATATCTGTTTCCCTGAATGTTAGAATTCAGCGATAACGCGAACGCGCCGGTGCAATCGCAGCGGACTAATAACCCGTTAAACAGGCACGTAACACGGGTGCGAGCGAAAGTCAAATTAGCAAAACCAACGTCGTTCCTGACATGTCACTTATCGTTTCGGAGAGCAAACGCTTGCTTGGAGAACGAGTTCCGTCTAATGGAACAATAACTAATGCAACTTGATACGCTCGATTAGTCGTTCGATCTCGATACCTCACCCTCCCACTTTCGATCGAAGTCACAATTATTTTCAAGCCGTACTGTACTTGTCGATCTCCATCTTCCAACAGATATATTATTGGTTATGAAAACGTTTACGAAAACTCTTGCGATAAAATATCAAATGCTGTTTATGCTACAAAAGGATTAATTAACCGATAACGGTATTTCTGTTCAAGAAACTTCCATCTGGAAGTCAATTTCCTTTCAAACCATACTGTACTCTCAAACACTTAACGTCCAGCGATCTCAATCTTTTAAACCAAATCTCCAACAAGAAATCCCACGGATATCCATCTCGAACTAGTTCAAACCTCGTAAAACAAGAAAAACGGTATCAAAGGCTGGATAGTAAATCGATCAGGCGATCTAAATAATTACAAAGTCGATCGTAGATCGAACCAGCGATCTCGTTCAGTAATGGCCGGTCCAGTCACCCATTTATCGAACAGAGGAGGGACGAGGCGAGCCGTTTACGAGGCGTTCGTGACCGGAGGTGGAACTATGACAAATCCATCAGAGCTACCGGAAATTAATATTGACTTTTTGCTCACTGAACCAGAGTAGACGTCTCT
>NT_176945.1:958988-959845 GCF_000188095.3 Bombus impatiens
CCGCGAGAGACGTCACGGAACAAGCTTCGGCTGCGAATTTCTACCTTTTCACGGGCTCAAGGTGAACCGAAACGCGTATAAAAGGAGCGCAGAAAAAATTAGGATCGAGGATAAGAAACAAAATAAAGATGACTAGGAACGATTTTCTTAGGGTAATTACAGATGAGTGCGTCGTTGGTATAAAAAGATAAAATGGCAACCATATTACGTTATCGGCTATAAATACATTAGGACACCTAGTATTGAATATTTTTTCTTAAAGCGACTGTGTTTTATTTCTGTCGAATAACGATGATGTGTTTTCAAGTAACAAAATATTTGGGATATTTTTCCTTACGTGAATAAAATCTCGAATATAAAATGAAATTGCCATTTAAACAGCATGGAAGCTTCGTAAACAGCTACAAACAATAAACTTACACAATACCTTGACGATTTAAAACGATGGATTCCAGACGTTTGATTCTACGATTCCTAAGAAATGCTATTGGAAAAATGAACCATAACTTCTAGTAATTGTAAGATAGAAAAATGATTTGTCTATTCATTTTTCTTGCTTCAATTATTATTATCCACGTATATGATATATGATGATAGTCGCAACGCTAAAAACTTTCGTTTTTAGTATAAGTCGTACGTATCGACATCTTTTATCTGAAAAACAATATCTGCTATACAGTCGTGTAATAAAATCGTGTCAGCCTTCACAATACCACCGTAAAATTCCTATAGTGTGTTTTATCGTTGAAAAATCGTATTGATATTCATAGAAACAGCCTCCGCTGCGTGATCACTTCTCGACACCTGGTACGTAGATACACTTTCCATTCTTTTTTTTTTTTTTTTTTATCCAAGGA
>NT_176945.1:960190-985302 GCF_000188095.3 Bombus impatiens
TTTTTTTTTTTTTTTTTTTTCATCCAAGGAACGATATCTGTGGCCGTTATGAAAATTACTAAATAGCATACGGCATAGCCCACGCGTTTACAGCCGCGCGATATGAGTAACGCGGAACGTTCGATACAGATTGGAATACGTATTCTAATGCGGTCCGCGCCAGACCGTTTCTGCACGCAACGAATCGCGACCCGTTTCCCGAGCCCCTCGACCAGCTATGCAACTTTTCTATCTTCAAGCACGATCGTCGCATCTATGCGCTTGTCTCGTGGAACCGACGCGACGGGGCCACGTATCTGCCACGAAGAGAAATGAAAGAGCCGGGGCGACGCGATTCGTTTCGATACCTGCCGCCAAATCGCGCTTTCCGCTCTACAGTTCGTACACGTACGGGCGAGTTTCCCTTCCGCGAATCTTCAGCTGAAAATCACAGTGGCGTAGGTCAAGATTTTTAGCATTTCAAGCTCGTCGCCTCTACGTTTCAACTTTTTAAAAGTATCGTCCTGTTAATTTCATATACGGTAAAACTTTATTTATGGTAGTTTATATCGACAAGTTAATATCGATTTAATTCGCCGAACTATGATCAAGCGTAATTTCGCAATACGAATCTACAACACAAACACATATTCTTATAGCGTGTATATTAATATATCTTTTGTTTTTATATAAATTAATTTACGTGTCAAAAAAGGAGAATGCAATTGTAACTGCCTTGTGTCCAAACCTGTTCGGATACACCAGGTTCTGCTGTATAACGTAATTTCATACGATACGTTTTCATGCTTGGAAAAATTTTTCATGATAACGAACGCAGGACACTGTTTTATGATCGCATTGTATATTGTGATATATTGTGTACGTGATAATTGCAGAAACACTCAGGTACACAGGAAACAATACAGATTTCTATGCTAATGAAGGCGTACGCCAGATTTCAAGGCCACCCCCATATCTTTTAACGGAACGGTACAGTTTTTCATCGTCGGCCGCACGGTGATCGTTTAGACGATTTTAACGATCAGTAATGAAAGGTCGTCCAAGGCAAACTCGTGCAACTCCACGTTGTAACCTACTCGCTGTCATTTCGTGCAATTATACGATCTTTCTGTATCTTCTGTAAACCTTAAACAAACTACAGTACACACGTTCAACGTAATACGACCATCCCTGATGTGCTGTAAAAAGCATCTCAACGTAAAATTAACTATGGAAAAAGTCAGGCTAACGACAACCTGGCATTATCTTCGTTCTAGCCGTTAAATTGTTTCATGCATCCAATCGAATATTCTTTGCACACGATTCTAGCAAACGAGGAATCCAAAGGCGTAAATTAAAAATCCTCTGCTCGATTCTTTTTATTCTCCTGTTATAGCTGTTATTCAATTATTGCGCGTCTTTATATCGTCCACTGATTAGCCAGTTTATGAAACAAAAAGGCTTTCGTTTACCCTCGTCATCGAGAATGAAGAAGAAACCTTAATTGCATATGTATGTGTAATACATGTCGCGTTCCTATTAACGTTTACGGGAAACATCGTGTCAGACGACTTTGTTTCCACTGAAACGATTAGTATATCCGGATTAAAATTGTACATCTTACCGGAAATATCTAGAAGCACTGTAGGTTTTTTTTATTTCTATGTACGGTCGAAAATAATTTTATTACGACGAGCAAACATTCTATATGTTTCGATCTATTCGAATCTTCAATGATTATTATAGCCAAGTAGTGTGCCATAGACTCGTGTCAAGAATCTGAAAGATCTTCGAAAATAATGAAAGAATCTCGCTCTTACATAATTAACGCAAATAGATAATTATTAAGAAAAGACAATCGTTAAACGTGTTTTAACGCCTTAAAACATGAGAAATGTACGAATTTTTAAACTTTAGCATCGTTATTGCGTTGTTTCGTGAAAATCGGGGGAGCAAAATTGTCCAAAGTGAAAACACGATATTTTTGCAAGAAATAATATTTTTTATTTTGGATTAAAGATTATTTTACGTAGGATATCTGCTACTGTTTCCTGGTCACGGTGAAACGGACATCGTGACATGGATTTTTGCCATGTTTGTTTTTTATCGATTCGTGTGCATTAACGGTAAGGCTACGAAACAGAAATTCATTGTAGTCGACGAGATTTCGACCGATCGAATACAATGGTCCGATCAGGCTTGGGATCAGGTGGATAATCGGTAGATTATACACGTGGCTAACTGTAATATCGCGGACTTCCTACTGAGTTTTTCCCGCCTAGAAAAAGGACCGGTTGCGTCTGTTTCTTCCTCCTCTATTTTCCATCCCGTCCACTTTGAATACCAGTTTCTCGCCAGCGAAAAGACATTCGATGCATGCAACATTCTCATTCCGTTCGGTTAGATAGAGGATTCTAAATGAGAATCGACCGCTCTTAATTTTGTCTAATTAAGTCACCGTACATCGATTCATTCGTCTTTAGCTTAGAGCAGGCGGTAGATTTTATCTCTTTAGTTTGAGCACGAGATTAATATACCATCTTGATAATTAATCACCACGGCACTTAAATATACTTATTAATATATTCTTCTTATATTATATTCGTAAAAAAAGGTAGTTACCATAATATATTTTTGCTGATCATCACACCATTTCTCTTACTGTTCATATCCGACGATTCACAGAACCTTGTCCACCTTTCTCAGAACTCGTAAAGCTTCAAGTAAAATCAGTATAAAATTGCAACCTCTAAATGTTCACGTTACCGAAGATGGAAATTTTATCTACAACTAAAGTTCGCAAATTTCCATCAGAACTCGTAAAGTCACGATTAAAAATTTCTTAGTCGTTTACTAAGCTCCAAGATATTTCCAATCGTGCTGCTTCTAAACCGTTCTAACTTCATCTCTCAAATAAACGCAGTTAATCAATCCACGTATATTCCATTAGTACAAAGAATACAAACGCGTCACAATGCAATTCTGCTTAGAAAGTTCTTCAACAAACATTCAATTCTTTTAGCTCTTTCGCGCAATAATATCGAACTTCGTCAATCTCAAACTCAGTTTTCTTAGTCTACGAAGTAGTGCAGATGCAACAGTTTCCACTTAAACTCCGCTAAATCAGATCACCAACCCTTGACCGAATGAATTGCAAAATCCTTTCAACACTCCAAGATCAACCTCGGAACGCGAAACTCGGAAATTTTCAGCAAACCGCAATCGTTAAAATCGGAATATGATCGCCGGGCCACGATCAGGTGACAATTGGCGCAACGATCGATCGCAGGAAACAGTTTCTCCGTTGGTTGCGTGGCGCCTGAAGGAATCGGAACCCGTTGTATCTCGCTAGTCCAGTTCAGTTCAGTCGCCTTGGTCGTTGCTAGTCCGCCCACCGTGCCGCTTGCACAGGCAGTGAAGGTCCAGGCCGCGTGCCACCTTGCATTTTTATCGATGCCTGGCCGATAAACGGCACGCGGTGGATCTGCAACGCAGTTTCTTACACTTTCACGATCTTCCAGGCTAGGAAACGACGGGTTCGGCCGCATACTGACTTGGCATACGAAACACTTTCGATTGGCACGCTTCTCTTGACCTTCCTGGATCGCGATCGTAATCCATGATTAGAAAAATGGACTGTGCTGTCGATGATGCAAGGGAACGCAATATTGCATTGGGAGTCGTTCTTTCTTATTTTTGCAGTAGAACACACAGAGAATTTCTCAGTGAGGATTTCTTCTTTGGTTGGAACGGTGGTGAGTGCGGAGTTTTACGGTTGGCACAGGCCGAGACGTCGACGGAGGTTCTGTTCGGTTGATCATGCGAAGATAAGTTTTGGGTTTGGGTTTCCGTTATTTTTGCACGTGATAGAGAATTGGCGTAGATTTCGAAAGAAAAGCGTAGGTTATGGTTAATGGTTCAAGTAAAGTTTGAGAGGATTCTAGAGATGAGGTTGAACAGAGCGGTAGTTTGGTTGAAACATTTTTTATTTCTTTTTCAAGAATTGAAATTACAATTTCGAAATATAATGTACAAGTTTGTTACAAGTTCGTGGCAGATAAAAAACTGTTGGTTTTTCCATAGTGCACTTTGTAAAGTATCCGCAGTTGGGTAAGAAAATCTCGAAGCAAAGGATACATTATAGGAATTTCCCTCTGCCTCGCAAATCTCTACTCCGCAAGGTCACGTTTTGAAAGCATTAAAACACCTGTGCCTACGCATCAAGATCCTTTCGTTTCCACCGGCGACTCTCGTTTCATCCACCCACGCCCAACACTGTTGCACCCAGCTCAGAAACAGAAAGCCACTATATAATTCACAAGCAGTTACTTCCTACCATCTCAACATCGTGTCTTAAAGTACAAAATTCGTACTAAAATCTTCTCGCATCCGCGAAAATTCCTTACGCCAGCTCTGACAATAACCGGCGACGATCAAAAACAAAGGCTTCGTTCGCTTGACGTTTCGATGGAAGGAGCCGCGAGAAAAAGATGAAAAAAAGTTAGGAAATCGAGGTGGAGGGGGAAAGAAGAAGGAGACCGGCGTGTACAATTGATTGGTCCTGGCACATCCTGCCCCGCGTCCTCCACCCTGGGCTTCATAGGAAAGTCGTCCACCGCAGGCCTCTGTTACTTTTTGTGCTCGTCCACCTCTCCTCTCCATTCAAAGGTTTTCTCACCTTCCATTCCTCTCCCCTCGTCCCTTCTTCACGATCGTCCCCGCCTTGTGAATTGGAAGCTAATATCGATCGATCGATTCAAGGTACCGTTCCGTTTACGCGAAATCGTTTGGAAGAGATCGATTAGGGAACGAAGTAATGACTCAGAAATTATATTGATCCGGCCCATGCCTTGAGGGATATAAAAATGCGACGATGTTATAAATATTATCTTTCGAGTTTATTTTCAGATTTATCGTTATTTATTTATTCGATGGTTTTATCATCAAAATGGATCGAAGTTCGGGACGAGAAAAACAGCGAACTGTGTCGAATCGTGACGAGAGAAATTTAAAAATGGAGCAAATTGGGCAAGCGTGTAAGACACGATTAGAAACGAACTGGAATAGGCTGCGAATTTCTTTTCTTGCACAGAGAAATAGTGGATATAGAAGTGGAATAACAGTACCTGTCACAGATAAATCCTAAAAACTTCTTTCCCATGAAATTACCACATCTCTGCGTGACGATTAACAAGCAAATCGCGTCAGACCGTGACTAAACCTACGCGATCCGATACAAAATCCTAGCCTGCGATAATTCCAAATAAGCTACATTCAAATCGATTATATTATAACAGATCAGTGGAACGTAGATCTCATTTCCGTGGGAACATTTTCCACTCGACGATTCCTGCACATCGTAAACGAACCTTCGCGAACCGAATTTGCTACAAGCAAATTTCTATTTTCTGAGAAACAAAGAGTATTCTAAACTCGAGTTTTTGATCCTCGAGTCTTTGATACACGTGTTTAATCCCGGTGCAGTTTGAAATTTTGACCGGAAGGGAAGCTTCTAACTTTTTCAAGAAAATCCTCGGCATACGATTAAAACGAGAAATATTATATAATCGAACGATTTTTCCCTGAATTTCAGACATCTTCTCAGAAACGTACGATTCTGTCGAAATGATCTAAAAAGTTGAATATCATCCTGCGTTATGTAGTCCATAGAATGAACGTAAAATTACACAGAAAAATCTTGTGAACCAAAAATATCATACATCTTCACAAACTAAATTTCTCACGATCCTCCCTAATCTAAATAAGATAAAATAAAATACAGAAAAATAAGGAAATAAGAGGAAACGAGTACGATTGTAAACAATTGAAATTTAAGTATCAAAGGGTACCGACAGTCATAGAGGGGATACCTAAAAAAAGATATCGGAGGCGACCAGGTGTGCACGCAGGTGAAGCGTTCACGAATGTGTCTAAACGCAGGAAAGACCGATATATCGACGGATCGGTTATGCCCGACGGAGACGAATCGATTGGTGGTCGGCGCGCGAGAAGTAACTGGATTCGCCGGCGATGATGACCGACTTCGAGAGCAGACCGACGGCCCGCGATCGTTTCCTGCGGCACCAGGAAGGATATCGACTCCGCTCTATCGACTGTTTCTATTATTCTGGGATTTATTGGATCGCCGGATGCTGTGTCGCTCATGGGAACGGGAACGCCGCTCTGTGCGTTTCTCTCTGTCCCCGGGCTCGGTTCTTACTTAATCGAATTGCGGCGGAATGGCTGCTACGTGAAGTAATCGGTGAATCAATCGACACGTTGATTGCCATCCGAATTTTACATATTCTACCCTGATAGCCACGATAGATTGAAATATACTTCACCGTGACATTTAATGTTTGCGAAATATTGGACTGTATTTGCGCACTTTCTCCCAACAATGTTACCTAAATCGCTCATTGAAAGAGGTTTCGAATATTTGGCTTAACGAAAAATCGTTTCATGCAACGGAGACATCTTGAGAAGAATATAAAAAGAATATATAAAATATAATATAAGGATTTTTTTATTCTAGAAGGCTAAAAAAGTTTCGAGGTTTTCTGAATAATTAATACGATTAGTGAAATAAATAGCCTAAAGTCTAAACTAATAATCGAAACTATTACACGAAATATAGAATTGAATTTCTAGAATCCTTTGCGAGAATTTCGAACCGAGTGACGAGAAGGATATAATATCGCAGATTGAAAGAAGAAAGATCATTCGTATGCCGCAATCTACAAAATATTCTTCCACTGGTATTTTAACGTCTGACATGAAACTGTTCCGCGATTACGTTGATTCAGTGCTCGACAAATTAGAAAACAAGCCGCGAATGATGTAACAACGACGCGCTAGCGTTGATGATCGCGACTTGGAAACTCGCGCGAATCACGCAGGCCTTTGGACTTCTGAAGAGAAGTTTATAAAGACAACGACGAATCTAACAAAGGTGTCGAGTTTCCAAGCAAGCTGCCGTGGAGCTTGGACGCGGCAGAAATACGTGCAGTTAGGCAGCCATTCCGACGCATTATATGTCTCTCGTAAATTTATCACGCGAGAAGAAAGCTGTCACTGTGCCTATTTTTGCCCCACCAGAGCCGCGATTGTTCCGCATAGGTGTTGCATAGATCGTGGCTATCTATCTATCTGATCGAGATTTCTTTCCACAGCTTCTTTTCTTTTTCTTCCTTTTCATTCTTTAGCTACTGTTCGCCTCGAATTCCTTTCTACTTTGAACGTCACCGAACGCAGCGTAATGATAAATTTCGATCGATCATCGAGTCTCTTCTGGCGATGATGATGATCGAAGACAGCAGCTTTTAATGAATACGGCGGTGAAAAGTATTCTTTTTTAGGTCTCCTTCGCGGTATCTTTTTTTTTATCGAGAATCTGTATAATGTTTCCAATGAGAATTTTGCACATATATCTATACGTGTTTCGGTAATGTTCAGAAATATCTCTTTTTAAAGAGAACCAATCGAAATTGTCGGTGAAAACCACTGAACGTACTAGCTGGTTAAAATTGAAGAAATCTTCGCGCAGCTTCCATCAATTTCATTTCAAAAGGGATGAGATTGGCTAGAAAGCTGGTAGAAAGAGATAAAGAGGAACGTCAATAATTTAAAATATGACTACATCTTGCTATACTATGACTACCCATCTTCTATATTTTTCGTATCCTCAGCTAAATTTTACTACCGGCGATTTTTCAGAACATTCGTTTCATGAGAAACTTCGCTTCTAAAAACTTTCCTTTCGACCTCTTAGGAAACATACTCGTAACACAAATATTTCAAAACGAATAAAATAACTTAATAAATATAGAATCCTATAAAATACAGTAATAAAATACACAAAGAGCGGCAACCTCAAAGCTTCTCTTTCAAACGACGAATATCCAAATTTCCTGATCACCAGCAATCCAATAAGTTTCCAGAATTTATTATTCCAATTTTCTCCAAATTCATCAAAAGTATCTTCTGCAAAAGTGACGCGCGTTGCGTGTACGCGTTGAACGGGACCGTCAGACAGGCGGTGGCCGCCCTCGCAACGGATAGAAACGCTTATTTTACTTACGAGCCGAGCTCCAGGCTGTCAGGTACAGTACGAAGAAACGAAGCTCGATGGAATGAAGCAGACGATAGAAGAGGAAGAGGACGAAGGCGGAGGTGGTGTGTCCGGCGCACCAGGTTGGAACTAGGCTTCGGGTTGAGTGAACGGACGGGCGGATGGATCACAAAACATCCATTATTTTTACGCTTTAACGCAATCGACCGCGTCTTGTCTTGCGCGAGATTCCGATCCAGGGACGTGTCTGTGCGACCACGTACGAAATCTTTGATTTTACACGCCTTTTCCGCTATGATTAATCGCATCGTAGCTTTTTCATGCATCCGACGGTCCTTCTATTCGCTGTATTTTATTAAAAACGTCCATCTTTCTTACTTTCGGGTTCTTTTTTTTAAATACACTTTCGGAAATATTCCGGACTTCCAAAATTACGGAAATTATATTTACTTGTGGAATTATTTATAGGAAAATCAGTGATTGAGATAGGAGGATCTTTTTAGGACCATATTTTTTTTAATAGTTTCTACAATATTTTTTGAAATTTCCATAGATCCTACGTCTTTTCGTTAACTATACACAATAGAAAAATATAGACTCGATGAGAGATCGTCATCAATCTTCCGCGTAAAATATCCTTACGTCAGCTTCCTTGCTTCATATCTGAACCGCCTATCACTCATTCCCCCTAATCGTTCGACTAAAACGAAGTAACATACGCATCGTCGTAACTTTTCCTCGCTGATGATCATTCAACCACGTAATGAACACGTGCGACGCGGTAAAAAGACGCAAAAGGATCGATTTTATACGACGATATTATACTTTGCGAACAGGTAGTTTCGTTCGGCAATTCCCCAATCGCGAGGCTCGGTTCAATAGATCGATATCTTAATTCCACGACACGCGGACGAGCAGTCGTTTACCAACCGATGAGATTCATCGATTCGCCCATTACGAGATTCAATTCCTTCATCCTGCACGTTAATTCTACATGAAGCAGTATTTTCTTTGTTGATTACGAGCTTCGACTCCTCCGATCGATATCTTTAGCCTGATTTGCGCTTATACAAACGAAAAGCACAGCAGAAGAACGCGATAAGTATATATTTTTATTTTAATGTTATTTCATGGTTAAACCGGACGATTCTGCTATGACGTAATCGAAAAGAAGAAAAATCTGTCGAATGGCAGGTTTCCTATAAATGTTGACAGAGATTTACAAATAAGATTAGAAATACGTTGACAGAGATTTAAGATAATTAAAAGATCAAAGATATAATTTAAAAAACAAGCAGTATCTTAATATTGCGAGAAATATCTTAAAAATTTTGCAAGGTATGGAAAAACCAAATAAAGAGACAATTTTGATAACGTGCGATTAATTGATAATGTACTGGATTTTAAAATTGCTTCTTTATGAAAAATAAGACATTTAATTTATCGTATTCTTCTGCTATAGTTTTCGGATAAAATTATAAATAGTCGAATCTCGTTAGAAAATAAAATTTCGAAATTTGTATACTTTCTACATATTTATTTATCGTTACACTTATCTCTTTTATTACTTATTTTATTATTTTCATTATTTATGTATATCGAGTACGGTATTGATTGCTCGAGTTATTATATATTATATAAGAAAGCCTAGCGGTTGTTAAGTAGAGCTACTTGAGCAAGTACATATCCGCGTGCAAAGTGCATCGACTTGGATGATTAAGCAGAAACTGGTGTGTTGCGTTGTGAATATTATTGAACAACGTTACACAACGTTTACGCGATATTGTAACCTCGAATACATTGATCGGCTAATTTATTGATTAGAAGCAGAATTACATTTTGCAATGGCCATTAACTATCAAAGCAAGTATCTACGATACATCAGTTTTCGATCAACTTGATCGAAATGGAAAGCAAAGAGGAATCAGAATTACAAGTATAGTTCCTCTTGGTTTCTCAGTCAGTTACCATTTCTTCTTCATGCATTCCCATTCTTGCTTCCTTACCTCTACGTTCACTCTACGTGTCAATTCATGCTGTTCCTTCCATCAAGCATATACAAATCAAACACGTACAATAATCGACACTTAATAATTCTAAATGAATAACATGGTGTCAAAATAAATCATATCCTTCGTCTGTATATTATATTAAACGAATCGTTCATTTCAAGCCACTAAAATATTTTCTTTGAATAATCAATAAAATCGTCTTCTTTTTACGAAATATTTGTAACACTTTTTAATGACAAGTAGGTTTCAAGTCAATAAATTCTCTATCTTAAAATTAATCTTTTCGATCGAATGTGAATGATCGTACGTGTGAAACTGGTCAAAAGTTTGTAGCGCTTTAAAAAATATCCAATGTCTAGAGAAATAGACATTGATAAAAAATTGTTAGTAACTGAAATTTAATTTTATCTCGTGTCTGCTTAACCATCTAATGAACACGTGCAGCACATGAAACAGCCAATCTATACATATTCGAAGCCAGAAAGGACGACGACGACCCGTCACTCAGGAAACTCCTCTCTTTATCAATTCACCAATTACGATATATACATGTGTAACCGCTATACGTATACTATAACATATGCGATAGTATAAATAGACGCAAGCACGCACGCACGAGCAGGTTAATGCACACGTGGAAAGACACGGATGCACGTAAGGTATCGGTAACACACGTGTGCCACGATCGGCCACGCCACCGATCCGCTCCGCGTACGTACGCGTTAACGCGCGTTCTCGTAGCCTGTACGCCTGTGGCGGTCGCCGCTCGATACCAGGAAGAGTTCTGGCCATCGATACCGGAGATCTCGTCTCGTCTTCCTGACAATACGACCGGCTGTTACTTCGTGCGATTACCGTTCGTCCCGCTGGCAATTACTATTCCATTACGCTCGCACGGTCGCGTGCAGTTGTCGCGACCCAACGGGACAACGTGCTCTGCGATCAGATTCTAACGTGGATCTTTTCTTTATTTTTCTATTTTTCACGAGTTTGTGTTCGTAGAAGGCAATTGGAAAATTGTACAATTCAGAGATTTAGAAAATTAACAGACATCGGAGTTCGACGACTTAGAAAAATTCGTAACGTTAAGAGTTTGAAGCTGCAGGAACTCGAAATTTCGAGAATTTGGAGATTTAGGAAATTTAAGGCCCTCGGAGTTGAGTTTCGGAACTCGGAATTTTGAAAATTCAGAGATTTAGAAAATTAACAGACATCGGAGTTCGGTGACTTAGAAAAATTCGTAACGTTGAGAGTTTGAAGCTGCAGGAACTCGGAATTTCGAAAATTTAGAGATTTATGAAATTAAGAATTTCTGAGTGATTTAGAAATTCAGAGGTTTGAGAATTTTAAGCTATAGGAACTGAACATTTTGAAAATTTAAGGATTTAAGAAATTACGAGACTGCAAAAAATTAAAGTGATTCAAGAATTATGAGAACTGTAGGGAATTAAGGTCTTCAAACTTCAATGATTTTACAATGTAGAGATCTGAAGATTTAAGAATACGAAAGTTAGAGCGTTGAGGGATTCAGTTTAACTCAAAGTTTAGTTGACTGTCGTAGTGGCATCAAATTTGGAAAATTGGGCTGAGGCGAAATTTGTGAAAGCGTTTCTTCAAAATTTTTATTTCTGATCGAGATAGTTTCAATTCAAAGGAGGAGTTTCATAAAATTATGGCGATTTATGTGAAAATACGAGGAATTGTATTACGGGGACGGAACATGTGGGGAATTAGATTAAAGTGGAAATTTCTGAAACGATAGTTTGAGAGTTCATATTTATAATTGGAAATAGTTTCGAAGTAGGAAACGTTTTTGTGAAATTATAGCGACTTGAGTGAAGATACGAGGAATTAGGAATTATCAATTATATTATAAAAGACGTTCATATCCTGAAGAGGTAAAAATTCTAGCTTATAAATTTCCAAAAAAAAAAAAAAAAAGAAGTTGCAAGAGTCTTAAAAGCCGTCGTGGTAAATTTAATGCAATAGACGACTAGAATTTGCCGAGCTCCCTAATTAAATATCTCCTGCGTTAAACTGGATGCCAGAATCTTGGCCAAAGGAAAGAAGAGCTAAAACTATTAATGTGTGCAACTTTTCATTGCACAATCTCGACTTATAATTCCAGAAGAGTTATCCTCGAGAAAACAAACTCTGCTTTCAGCTGGACGAGCGTATTATCACGCTGCTCTGTAACACCTTTATGATCAATTATTACCGTAAGTTCCTTGCCACAGTACTGCCTTAGGACGTTGTAATTACTAGAAGAACAGCTCCATGCAACGTAAGTGGCATGACTCAACAGTCAAGTATTTTCAGGTGAAAAGTTACTCTCAACTCGAGTCTAACTAATAATAATAATAATAATAATAATAATGATGATAATAATAATAATAGTAATAATAGTAATAATAATAATAAGATAGGGACTATCGTTTCAATGATAATAATAAGAATGGTTTTGTGAAATAAAATATTTCGCTCGATCGAATACTATGGAATTTAGACGGGGAGGGAGATGCAGACGGCTTGAAAATCGAAGAATTTGCTAGCTTAGTGGAATTTGAAGATTTGAAAGTATGAAATCTTGAAAATTCAGAACTCTGGGAAATGAAGGATTTCAAAATTCAGTGATTTAAGAATTCGAAACTTTGAGAATTTAAAGCTACGGGGATTCAGAACTTTGACAATTTGGAGACTTAGGAGATTAAAGTGTTCGCAATTCGGAATGATCTAGGAAAGTACAATTTTTGAAAATTTTAGAATTCGGAGGTTATAGTGTTCGGGGATTTACAGTTTAGAAAATTTGATGGTTAAGAGTTTGGAGATTTGAGAGTGGAAAATTATTCTGAACTCGAGTCTAAGCGACAATAAGTAAGACGGTGAAGATTGTTGGAAAATCGAGTTGAAAATCATTGCTTGAAACAGGCAATTTTGTTCGGTCGAATTCTATGGGATCTAGACGATGAGAAGTTCTTTAATTTACATCGAAGAGAAACGATTCCCTTTGGGTGGCCTTGGCAGGTTGATTAGCCCGTAAGATAGGAATATCTGACACGTAATAAGGCGACCTTGCTTGAAGGCGGGTGGCACAGGAAGTCGACAAGGTTTTTATCGTGTCCGGTACTCGTTGATGCTTCGACTAAGTAGCTAAGTCGGCGAACGAATTCTCCTAGATTTATTTTGGCCTTCGAAATTATTATATTATTCGGCTGAGAAACATTTCGAATTTTTCAATTTCCTAACGTGTTTCTATTCGTGTCAGTTTTCTATAGTAGTAGAATATTATTCTTGATAAACGACGTTTCACTATATATAGTATAATTAAATTTTATTTAAAATTTAGTTGCTTTCAGTGGAAGGTAAAACATTTGCTAGATTATTTAGCGAAATATTTTTCAAATTTACGTGTGATGAAATGGATTCGATATAATTACAGCAAGAAATTATAATAGTTCGTGGTAATATCTAATGGATAATTGAGATACGAAGGTTGCAATTAGACAGTCCGATCAAGGGCATGCTTTCCAGTATATGAATGCCTCCCATGCATCACCATACAAGTACAAACTACGTGTAATCCTACACAACTGAATCCTACAAACTTCTGATCCATTGAAATTATTCCATCCTCATTATTTGTGTTCGTATTTGTACCTGACTGCTATCAATTTTAACTCAGATCTCCTAGATAGTATAGCGAAACCCATCATCATGGTTTCTTTTAAAAAATTACGGGGAATGACGGATACAGCGAATAACTTCCAAATTACCACTGAGATAAAAATTCCTAGAGCTTAGCTGCTAATAACTATGTCAGTTATAACGTAGGAAAATACTAAAGCTTGAACCAAGCTTATTCGGTTCGTAAGGAATACATAAATCGATTTCAAAGTTAAATTCGATCGTGCATCGCTCAAGCCTTTCCCTTTCGCTCTCGAGTACGATTGCGTCACGGGTTCCCCGCGCCGGATGCACCGAGCGGACGTCAAATTCCTTCTTTTTTTCATTCGACATCCGGTCGGCGTCACGGCGTAATTGAGTGAAAATCAGGTCGCTTTGACGGTTTCGTTCGTCGCTGTCTGTTTCGTCCATTATCGTCGTCCAGACGACGACGGTCAGAATGACGATACTGGACGAAGGTCGTTGGATAAAGGAGACCTGGCTACCGTAAACACGTTTTCACCGAACATAACGCGGCGGAGGACTTTTGTGACTTTCAGCGTGTTTTGGAAAATTTTTTAGAAAAGTGGTACAAAGCATTTTAGAGAAGTATCCAAAGCTTGAGAAGATTTCTGCAGAGACAGTGGAGGCTTTGGTTTAGGTTGAGGATCTTCCAGATTTGGAAAAGAAATTCAGCAGTTAGAATTTGAAATTTAGTACTTGGAATCTACGTAGGAATAAAATATTTATTTCGAGTATTTAAGAGAAAGACAGAATCTCTCGCAAGTAGAATAATTCAACGTTCGTAAAATAATTAACAAACTAACTTTTCCTACGCTACATTTCTATATCAAAAATCTAAGGACTCATCATGTGTATTTCGACAACAATCTTCCGGAAAATCCCTCATACGGAACTGTAGTTTCCCAAAAGAAATCTCATCCCTTCAATCCTACAGTCTCCCAACTATCATAAAATTTATTTAAATTCCCCGAAAATTGCTTCGATATAAAAAATTGTCTCCGCTAAACCATCAAGCAAACCAAATCGTACCGTTATAAACCAGAGAACCGCATCAGAAAAACGAGGTATAGGGTGTTTTATGTGGGGGCGATCTCTCAGAATCGTGGCTGTCGTCCATGAGAATCGATCGCGGGGAGGAACACAATACGGTCGAATCGAGCCGCAAAGAGATTCGATCTGATCTGTCCCCGATACCGGTGTGTCGGATTGTAACGGGTATCTCGCAAATAATGATTGTTAAACAAGCGGCTGGTTATATAGGGGGCCGTTTGGCGCAATGGTGCGTGCCACGAGCGCTAAACTCGCGTAGCGCGGCACCTCGTTAAGAGCGCTACAGAATTTCCAAGTGGAGATATACAACCCCCGTGGCGGCTGTAAGTTGCCCTCTCCCACTACAGACTTCTTCCCATAGCGAAATCTAACAAGGGAAATATCTTCCTTTCCTCGTACGTTCTTCTTTGTTCCTCTCGCTCTTTCTTCTTTTTTTTTTTTTTTTTTATTTAAACAATGATTTAATTCGAACGATATATTCGAAGTTTGAACTTCAAACACTGGATGTTTTTTTAATTAACCTGCTGTTCACACTTCTTCTTCGCGTTTGTATCTCTTCAGATATCCGGTTTCTTGTGAACTATTTTATTCGTGCAAAGCGTGAAATACACGATAGGTACAAGAACAACGTTGGTTAGGGAATACTTATGAATAAATATTTGTGTTCACTAACCAATATTTAAAAACTATCTATATTTTAGTAACATCTGTTGAAATATAACGTAACCCATTTTGGTTTATGTAGATCCGAGGACAGCAGGTGATGTTGATTTTATGACGTTATATCGTTTCAATCTAATATTATATGGATTAACAAGATAGTAATTAGACACTTGTGTAAGTTGATTTAAGATGGAAATGACGCTAAAAACTTCTATTGCTACAAAAAATAACTCGCGTTTATGGGACTGATAACGGACGAGAAAGTTTTGAAGAGAAAGTCGAAGGAAAGTAAAATTCGGATATCTTCCGCTTCGCTTGCTACGTTATTGATCGACGTCTGAAAGTTACAAATTACAAGCACATATTTATCCAAACAAATTGACCCTCAACCTACGTAACATGCCGCAAAATACCAGAAATAATTCCAATAATAAAATCCAGTTTATTTACGGAAGACGAGAGCCAGGGTCCCGTTCCATCAAACCGTTAGAAACGAGTAGCTACCGAGGTGAAAAGAAAAAAAAAAGGAAAGAAGTGGACAACGGAAGTCTGATCGCCGGTTTCTCGGCAGAAGCCGCGAGAGGAAGTTCCTCGTTGGAAATTACATTATATGTGCCAAGGGGACCTGCATTGATAACGAAATACTCGATCGTGCGCCACGGTGTACTTCTTATGATCGAAAGATACCTGGAAATGCTGAAACGACCGAGGCAAGAAAGAAAGAAAAAAAAAAAAAGAGGAAAATGAGCGCGACGAGTTGCAAAACGAGTTACCTTCTAATGATGGCAACCGTGGCGGAGGTTGTATCTCGCGAGGATTGCCAAGACGGCCATAGTTTGCATGCACGAGCACCGGTATGTGCAGCGAGCACTAAATTTCCTTTCAACCTTGTTAAGACCGCGCCTCGTTAGAGCCCCTTCAGAATATCCGCCATGGGGTAAAGAAAGATCACCCACGCGTCCAACGAATTATAGAAATCTTAATAACACCGTGACGAATGGTGCAACGCATGGTCGAAGCAAACTTTGTCACGTGGTTTGCGATAATAGTTTCGCTTCTTTCAGAGAGCTTCAATTAAGAAGCGAGTTGTTTAAAGTGTTTGAAGGCTGAGTTTATGGTATGTTTTCTGCGCTTGAAACGTGCTGCTACGTGTTCGTTTTAATCGGTTCTTGGTGATTCCAGAAGAACTTGGAATTTCTTTCTTGCCGAGAGATGTTGAATATTCGCGTGATATCGAGAGCGAAGGTATGAATTCGCAAGAATATGTCTCTGGTAAATTAAAAGGTCTTTTATTCTTTATTTTTATATGTATACTGTATACTGATTTTAGTTAGTACTGTATACAGAGTGGTTGCTAACTGGTGGTACAAGCGGAAAGGGAGTGATTCTACGCGAAAAAGGAAGTCGAAAATATAGAATAAAAATTTTTTTTTAATTTTTTTTTTAATTTTTCCATCGAAACAAGGATCTACAGTGAGATCCGTTATAACGTGCCGCACGCGTACCGAGCGAAAATTCAAAGTCGATTTTCTCGAAAACAAAGCTTCAAACGAAAAATTTTTATTCTATATTTGCGACTTCTTTTTTCTCGTAGAATCACCCCCTTTTCGCTTGTACCGCCAGTTACCAACCACCCTGTATATTAAATATAAAGTTGTAGAAATATACGAATTATAATATGTAACGTATAAAACGTATAGATTTGTGGGAATGCCCCAATTTCAAATAATGAGTGTTATTCTAGATAATAAAATGTTACAAATGTTTCAGCTACAAAATTCTTCGAATATGTGAGTTTTAACTGGCCATGAGTATAAAATTCTACGATACAATTCTAAAGTACCAGTTATAATTAATAATCAACATGGAAAGTATAAAACTGTACAAAATCGCATTCATTGGACGAATGTGTCTCAACTCTCATCAAATCGTGACTTTAACCTTCTCTACTTTAAACCACTCTCACACATAGCCTCAATTCAGAACACTCTTCACCGATCAATCTCGATATTTCCAAGCTAAAAAAAAGTCTCGCGGAGCACGAACAAAGGATCCTAATTAATATAGTAACGAAAGATAAGGTCATACTCAATGCCCCTTGTCAAACCGCGGCTGTTCTCAATCTGGTAAAGGACGTCGTAACAGATCGAATCGAGCGTCTCTGTAACTCGAGGTTCCGTGAGTCATTGTTGGAACCTTTATTCGAGGCCCGTGCCTCTATCGATCGATCGTATTGTCGCGGCGTGCACTTCCAATTAGCCACTCTTAAACCGCCGTGAGAAATTTTCATCACCTATCACCACTGTTTCGTCACGATACTTTGAACTTTTTTCATTCTGTAGCTGGCTTTGTAAATTCGAAACTTTAGGAATCCAGTACGCGGAGAACTTGGAGCCTAGAGAATTCAAAATTTTTCGGAATTCAATTTGTTGGGAATTCGGAGCTTTAAAGATTGAATGCGAGCTTTAGGAATTCAAAGCGTTGAGAACTCGAAATGTCGGGAATTCAAAGCTTTCGGAATTCGACACGTTTATAATTCGAAGCTTTTGGAATTCAGTGCATAGAAAATTCGGAGCTTTAGGAATCCAAGGCGTTAAGAATTCAGGGCTTTGGGAATTCAAAGTGTTGAGAACTTGAAGCTTCGAAAATTCCATGCACTGAGAATTCGCAGCTGCAGGAATACAATGCGTTAAGAATTCAGAGCTTTGGGAATTCGATACGTTGAGAACTTAAAGTTTCGAAAATTCCGTGCACTGAGAATTCGCAGCTGCAGGAATACAATGCGTTAAGAATTCAGAGCTTTGGGAATTCGATGCATTAAGAACTCGAAGCTTCGAAAATTCTATGCATTAGGAATTCGGAACTTTAGGAATTCGATTCGTCGAGCTTGAAGCTTTGAAAACGCAATGCATCGAGATCTCGAAACTGTGGAAATTCAACGCATTGCGGTTTCGAAACTTTGAAAATTCAATATACATACTCTGAAGATGTTTCCCCTCTAGTTTCTATTTTTAAATACATCAATTTACATTCTTTTAAGGTTCCTAATAAATATTAATGCTTTTACAATAGATATATTGTATCTGCTACACTTAATCGTGCTGGATGTGTTTGAATATTCATAAAATTTTACCAAAGGACTTTATTGAACCAACGAAGAGTTAAATGCGTGTAGAAAGATTGTTACCGTTTCAAGGATGGTAATTAAACAGGCTGTCGCGAGCTATTTTAGTTAGAAAATGTTCCCACGTGTACACACGGGGCTTCTGACTTCGCGACGGGATCCTGGGGTCGTTTAATTGCACAGTTCTTACTTGCACTTTCGTTCGAGACGATCCTAGAATGTGTTCGCGCGGACGCGAGTTATTGCTCGAGTTATTGCTCGTTCTAGAAAATCGTTGGAACGCGAGTTGGTACGAACAATCCTGCTAATAGCAGCCCGGTTTTATTGATTGTTTGCTCTTCTTACACGCTGCGGAATAATTATACTCGTAAAAATGGTACATAATTTAACAGAAATATATAGGAAGATTTAAATAAAAGATTGAAATTCAAAGCTGTAGATTAACTCGTAACCACTCGTACGTTGACTATTTCAAGCATTACTTTCAAAATTACAGAAGTTGTTAATCCGCGGACTCCAGTATCTAGGAATACCATCTCGAATAACTAACAAATCTGGAATTTAAAATCTATACTCCACGAACATTTTATCAAATTCTACTTTATTCGATCTGCAAAATCAACAGTCGTTTAAAAAACAAGACGAGGTGTAAAATTTACTAAAACTTCTACGATTTCTAATTCGGCCGATTCGACGTTCGAAAATGCACACTTCTAAATCAGAATTAAAAATTTCTTCAAAATCGGCACGTTGGAAACTTACAAAAATTATTTCTACTTCGATCAATCCGGTATTCAAAAATTCGTATCTCGAATAACTAATAGAAATCTAGAATCTCTTCGCCAATTGCTCAATGCTCGATCTCCAAAATCAGCAATTTAAGAAAAAGGAACACGCGATATCGAATAGAAGGAGGGTAGCCGTTGCAACGGCTGGAAACTTTTGCCACATATGGTACGTGCGAGCAACAGGAGGTTATTTGCTAGATAAATCTTGACCCGCCTCCTTGCATGCCGCGCGATACCCGATCGACGTTCGACCGATCGTGTATACGTTCGAGAGAATAGACCTCATTCACGTGCCCGGCCGGAGCAACGGCTGCGTTCACCGTGTGCGCCTATCCTACGCCCTGCACCTGATACCGGCCACGAGAGTGTCGATCCATCGAACCATTCTCTCGCTCGTTCTCTCCTTCAGCTCGCTTTGCTTTAACGCCCGATCATCGTTTCCGCGCTTCGCCCTTATCGGGACCCCCTTGCGTTTCCAACTGCTAATACTGTTACGCTGATAATTACGAGCAAGATAGTAGCCTGCAGCCGCTTCTACGATCTTACGGTATCGAACGGTATATTTCTAAATACTCGTTGGTTTTCCTTGATTTCACTGTGTATTTATACGTGATAAGGTTCACCGAGTTATATTAGGGAAGTTTTATTTTTCGGCAAATTTTTAGATTTATTTTCAACGCACTGAAATTACGGAAAATGAGAAATCAGGACTAAAGGAAGTTGAAAGTTTGGTAACATGGAATTGAAAATTCGAATGTTGGGGATTTTTGGGATTTGAACGTTCGAGTACTGGAGAATTTAGAGCGCGGGAGATTGAAGGAAGATGAGGGAATTTAGAGAACAGAAGTTCGAAGCTTTGAAAAATTAAGTACTAGGGTCGTTGAAAGTTCGAAACTTTGAGATTTGAAAGTCTTAAAAAATTCACCTTCAGTAATTCAACACATTGAACGCTTGCAAGTAGAATATAAAAGATACGAAAGTTGCAACTATAGAAACATTCAGTACAGCAAATACCAAATACCTTTCATCTTTATGTCAAATAATTTCATACGAATCGTCCCTTTCGTTTCCCGTTTCATTTGCGTAACCGCAACGAAACGCAAGAGGTATCCTCCCTGGTATATTCGAATCGAGTCTCAGTCACGTGCTAAGCCCATCCTCTAACGGCCGCGTTCAACGTACCATATTCGTCCAATGGTGCATGCACCTGATACCTATGAGTTGCACTTGTTGCACGACCTGCCATTATATCGCACTAATTCGTACTGTGACCGTTTCATACGCTACGGTGACGCACGTACCGACACGGAAAATATCCGGTCATTTATGGGGGTGAGCGCTACACCTGCTGCCAGCCAACAAATAGGGGTTTCAGACGGTGACGCGCGACCAGGAATGTAAATTGTCACTTCCTCCCGACAAATAATTACGTCCTTTCCCCCTTTGAGCCGTTCCCTTTTCTCATTCCCTTCTTTCCCTTCGTTTTCCCCTCTTTCCTTCTCTTTCCTTCTTTTTTTTTTGGTGTCAATGAGGGACGGTTCGTTGGCTGAAATCTGACGAGGGTAATTGAATCGAGCGACGGTTGTTACCTTTTGAACTCGGCGCTTCCTCTTAACGATTCAGTTGCGAGTTGTATCTGCTGCATTTAAACTCCTTTGTAGGTTCAGAAAGAATAGGGTATCATTTACGATTTTGTAAAAGTCGAGACTTTAATGATAACATGGAATTCAGTAACACGGTTTACGACCTTTAATGCCAACGTAGTAGTGCACGTTGCTTCGAATACGTTCATTTCTCAGCTATTTTAAATCTGAACTTCTTACAGGTTAGTCTGAATATCTCAAACATGTTCGATTCGAGGATTTTAAAGGACATTACAAGTTTCAACTTGGACTTTTCTAACGCGTAATTACTTCTCCCAATGAAGCAATTAGAAATCAATATTTTAGCGAGTTTGACAGAATACAAGAGCTCTGCGAATACAGAATCTTGCTCTGAATATTTGGAAGGTATCTTGAAACATTTATAGAATGTTCAGACATCTTGAAGACGCCCGCAAGACGTTCTTATCCTTATTTATGAAGAACAAAAGTCTTGGAATAGTTGTAAAAATGAATTTACTCAGAGACTATGGGGAGAGAGAGGAGCTATGGAGCGAGAATGTTTTTAGAAAGTACCACGGTACGATTATAAGTATTTGAGACGAAGTATGCTTGTTCTTCGAGACAGAAATCAGCGAAGAAACGTTTACTAAGTGCAGGACCATGTCAGGGGATACGCCTAACCGGCATGCACACCCGATACTGGTTGCTTGTTACGCGCACGTCGCCACACTCTCAGGCAGAATACGCGCAGTTTCCCACGGAAATTTCCGGCAATTTGCGAAACGTTCCGACGCGCGTCTCCGCGCCGTGCCAAGGTCGCGCCGCACAGCGCGCCGTAACACTTTCTCGAAACGCGCCGCTTCTCTCAAAGTTCCTTCTAACAAGCCATCAAAGTGTCTGCACGAACTGCCTACAAAGTTTAAAGGAATGGAAAGAAGTGGAAATATTTTTATATCCAGAATATCTTACAACGAGGAAATTTACGTAAAAGTGGAGACTGATTTACGTAGACGAAGTCTCAGATTGATCTTTTTATTGCAGTCAGGGTAAAATGATTTCATTCGATGAAACACGTAAGAAACTTTATTATATTATATACGTAACTAGAGAGATTAGATGAAATGTTTGTATCCACTGAACAAGGTAAAGTTAGAAAAGTACAAATAACAAAGGACTACCATATCCTAAAAATCGTTAAAACAACCATCGAAAAATGTAATATTATGGAATCTTATTTTAATCTCCAAACGTTCAACAGAAAGTTCAATAGTAGAATTTACATAACTTTTGAAACCACAAATATTCACATACACCACTTAGGGAGAAAAAGATTTGAAATATAAATAGCGAGAATGTAGAGAATCAGAGTTGGAACAGTCGGATTCTCGGTGACTTGAACGCGTGGACAGGAGACTAACGTGTTCATTATCGGGCGGCGCGGCGCGCGATTCGAACGGCGTATTCGCGCAATAGGAAGTCGATTCTGTCTCGCGCAGCGTGATTGACACGCTTTTATGATATCTCTAATGGATCGACGGATCGACGCCGGTGCAACGACATGGCGCGCAACGAAGGAGACCGCGCTATCTCGTTGCTGTAAACAGTTTTAGATCGAAACATCGGGAATATATCACGTTTGACACGTACGCATTCTACGCCGCACCGCGTGAAGCATCGCATGCCACGGTCGGCTTTTTAAAACAGGACATTAATTAAAATCGACCGCACTGAAATTAACGCGATTTTCGTGTCTCGTGCGCGCACGACAGATATTTCTGACACGCTTCATCGGATTTCAAAGGAAATTTTAATGTGCTTGATGGACGTTTGATATATATGATACGATAGTCAAGATTGCAAAGTTAAAGTAGATCGAAGACAAATTGTGATACATATTTATTTTAAAAAGTGTTAAAAAGTAAAGTAGTTTTAGAAATGTGAGATTATTTAGAAATTATATTTGCAATGAAAATTGGACAGATTCGGAAAATTTTACATTGATTATCAACGAGTAACTTCAAAGAGTACAGGTTCTAGATTCAACAATTTTCTACGCAAATGAACCGAAGTTGTTTTTAATTTAGTGGACAAAAGAAACATTGAATATAACACAAAGAACGTTAGAAGGAACAATTTTACAAACGGATTTATATTCGACGAGAACAATGAACAGATGTAATAAATATTCCAGAACAAATAATTATTACCAAGATCGTAAAAATTTATATCGCAAATGTTATTATACAATACTCGTATATTACACATGCCAGTATCGATGTTAAACTTCCTTCTCTTCGCTGTATGTTGAATATAAATGAAAATATTATGTTTAAAAAATATTCAACTCTATCTACAAAATCTATTCAGAACGCAATTGCACATTCTACATTCACAATTTTATACTATAAAATATTCGATCTCCTGTTGCAAGCACAATTTGTTCAAAATTATTGCTCATTACAATCCAAAAAGATATTCAGAATAATCTTCAACAACTACATCCGAGATCATCAAACGGCGATTCCTCTTCCCAAAAGCGTGCACAAAGAGGCACACCATGGGAGCTGCTTAGCGGCACGAGAACACGTCTCTCGCCTCTCATTACCGTAACAGCGCATTAAGTCATCCTCGCTTTCATAACGTCTGCCCGAGTGATTTACGAGATTCAATTGGCCGTGGTACTCGCTTAGCGGCCGCGTGAGCGCGCAAATAAAATCGACGTCTAAAAGCGAATATTTACGCTCGTCTCATACAGTGGCAGCACTGACTTCGCGCAGTGCTTCCATTTAATTTCGCAAATACGTGCACTTAAAACTTGCAATCGCGAAACCAACTACCAGAATTTTCCCGCTAATTTTTCGTTATAATTTCCTGGTGAGAGGACAGATTAAATGATTTTGAAATGTCAGGAAAACACACGTCGATTGCTCGTTCGTAGATCTATTACAGATATACCTATATGGATAACCAGAACCCCCTTCTTGTTACCACTCAATGAGCCGTGTCTAATTAAATCCGCAAGAAATTGGTGGCAGATTTACAATCGTCGTTTCGTTCTACCGATCTATGGTCTCGTTGATCGTTGCGTGATATCGGCGTACCGTGATTACTCGTAATTTTATTACTCAATTACTAGCGTTAGATTCGACGATACAATCGTTGACATAAAGACGATCTAACGATTGTCGGATGAAGACGTATTATTTTTGCTACAGCGAAAAAGCCTCGTTTTTCACAGTTAACGCAGAGAAAAGAGTGGCGGATTAATAGTTGAGTAGGATAATAACTGTATAAGAAGAGTAAAAATTCAAGGGCAATCAGTGGATCTTTGCAGGAGACCGAGAATCAAGAACCGAAGAACAATATTAATTCCAACAGACTTTCTTCTGACTACCAAAAATCATCATCTATTAACCTGGATCTCTCAACTAGAGTCACTCGGTCATAATTAACACTATCAATTCGAGTTAGATTCAACTTGCCTGTATTTCCCAAAATTTTATATTCATTCGTTGCTCATGCTTCGACATGCATGCGATATGCTCCGACTCTCCGTCGCTACCATTCGAACGAACTAACGTCACCGATGTGAATAACACGTAACCGAGATTAGAAGCACGAAGAATAAAGTGCTGCATCCGAACGAAGTACCTCTACTATATTTAACTGAGATTAAAAACCGAAAGAATAAAGCGTTGTACCCCAACCAAGAACGCCAAGAACCTGTACATAAACCTGAGTCTGCAACGGGGCGAATCGTCGCCTCGTTTCCCGAGTTTATTTATTGCCCGGCCACTTTTTCCCTCGCGAAGGAATTACGAGCGCCATCCTGCAAAGAAATCGGGGGTATCGACGTCGTGGTGGAGGCGCGGCTTATTTACGAAGCGAATCGCGGACCCGCGCTCGTGGCTAATAATTCAATAACGCGACGCCGGGCAATAATTATTCCACTTGTCCGATGCAATCGAGCCTGATTGGAGTTAACTGCGCGCGGTGTGCGTGCCCGTGGAACACGCGGCGCAAGAAAGTGTATAGCGGCTTGGTACCGGCTCCCTGATTGATACAGATGACTACATCCGACTGATGTGTGGGCCCCGCGGAAGGAGGCACCCGAGAACAGGTTCGCGCATCCCC
>NT_176945.1:986477-1008617 GCF_000188095.3 Bombus impatiens
GAACACCGCGGAAAAACGGCTCCTCCGCGCCATTAATGCTACTCATACGGCTGTCACGGGGCCTCGAACGTTTCCACGTTCTCCTAACCGTCGCAAAACGCACCTCCGTTTCATGTATGGCAGTGTCGTGATACCGTGAAACGCGATAGCGTCGACAGAGACCCTACGTTGAATTGATTTTCTATGGGAATTATATGTATAGGGGAGGATGAATGTGGTTTATGAAGTAGCCTAACAGTGAGTCGAAGAGTTAATTTTGTAGGGAACAGGTCGATCAATGTGACGTTAATAGGGATCGTGAAGCGTTGTAATGGTGTATTCTGACAATTTCCTCGTTCTTCGCGTTCCTCGGATTCCGCTTGTGTTTGGGGGTGATGGATGAGTACCGTCGTCGTGCAAAGCTGAAGAGATTGGAGCTTTGTATAATGCGTGTGTTATTAGAATATTCAGTGGACGAAGAAAATTGCACGAACAGGTCGAAGATAATTTTGTCTTGTTGTACGAAGACAATTCTTTCGTGTTGTATGAATCTATTGTACGTAAACGTCGTATTAAAAGAATTTTTAATGAATTCTCGGAAAGCTCTTTAATTTCAAAAGCTACAACCGCGTCCGTCAAACTTACGACGTTAAACCTTCGTAATACTTGGTAATAGCTTCCAAGCAGCAACTGATAAATCGTAATTACTCAGAAATTACTTGGTGTACAGGGTTTATCGGTTCATCGGCTTTAACAGATGAGTATCATTGGCTTTAACAGATTAGTATCATCGGCAAAGGCAACGACTGTTTATCAGCTTTCGCGATATATCGCTTCTGAAAACCATTTCTATCGTAGTGGAGGTGGAGAGGGCGACAGGTGGCTTTTAAACAGATCGAATTTTTTAACTCGACGCTTTTCGTTGCGCAGGCTAATATCACGACATTATAGATCATGAATCTTTATTGCACCGGTTTCGAGTGCCGGCCGAGAAGCCGCCTTTTTCCGCGACGGAACTCGTTTTACCCTGAAAACAGTGACTGGTCTGGTTGCAAGCGGCCACCTGCGCAGTATGTAAATGCACGACAGCTAATTTCTAATTCGCGACCGAATGGTTTGCGAGTATACCGTCGTTCCGACTCTCTCGCCCCTCCTGCCTTACTCTTCTACGATAAAACTGTCTCTGAAGTATCCGTATGCTACGACTTTCCGCGTTTTCTTACATTGTTGCGACTCTTTACTATTACAATTGTATTTCACGTATTACGTTGCTCTCATCAATCGTTTTAACTTTGCGGATTTTGAATCGAAGCCCAATTAGAATTAAAAGTAGATAATCCTTGGATCTAAATTGATAGAACATCGGTATGTGTTATATTGGTATTTAGTATATTCAACTACATTCTATGTAGCAAGAAAATTGGAAGTTTCAGCGAAGTCGTAAAGTATATCGGCATATAGAAACTATTTAATTTATTTATGAAGTTAATTTGGTAGAAAATTGACATCTGTAAATTAGCACGCTCGTGATACATAACGTAAATTGAAAATTTCGTTAGAACTCAGGAAAAATATCGGTAAACTACGATCGATAATACTGCATTCGCGCAACTTTCGTCCGTTATTTCACTGCTCGGTCATCAATGGACTACAAAAATATCTCTGCACGACATCCATCAAGCAAAACCACTCGACCACATTTTCTGGCAAGAAGAAGAATCTTCGCTTTTCTGAATGAACAGGTCGCCGTGCATCAAATCGTTTCCCGCGGTGCTAGGACGAAACAAGAGCGATCACTCAAAGGGACGATAGCCACCGGTTCGAAAGCCATCGGAACACGTCTGTTCTACAGAGAGATGAAGTCTTAGAAACGGCGGCGGGCCCGGCCAGTCGGAGGCGAGAGCAATAACCACGCGGTGATCCGAATGACCGGCGGGGCGCCATTAAAACCTCATGATTCGTCCATCAAGCGGCATTTATCTCGCTCTTGGAACGGTAAGAACAGTAATTCCGCTGAAAACGCGTGTTCTCTGCCAGAAAAAGCCGTCTGGGCAAACAGCTAGAGCTAGAGGAATGCATAAGAAACGCGAGTCGGCCGAACGTCTAATTAGACGCGAGCAAAACGACCGGAACGCCCGGTAAGAAGCCGTCTTTCGGTTTGAAACGATCGAAGCGAAAACAAGGCCGAATCGCCAGTTTTGGGACGGAAAGTATATAAATTGGGAATTTCGTGAAAGAAAGTGCAGATACGGAAAGAATCTTATTGGTCGCAGTGTATTCAGTAACTTGTCTTCGTTAGATTTCAGACACTCGTAGATCGTAGAACTAAAAACATTTGTTAGGAATGTCTCCAGTCTACGTTAGAATATAAACAAATAAAAGATCAACCCATAGCAATCGCTATAGCAACGAATAACGATAAAGCAATGGATAAAAACATTAAGTAATCAGTGAAATAAATAAGAAGGAAAAATAAAGTTTAAATATCACTTGGAACTTCAACTACCAGGCTAACGTTGACGGGGTATTAAAAATACATTGAGGCGAACGAAAAGAGTAAAAACGTTGTGAATCTTTCTGGACGCGATAACGTTACTGTTACTATTGATTATAGTACATAGCAAAGACTATATATGTATAAGAATATACAAGACTGCATCAAAATGAACGAATATAATATTTCCAGTTATATGTAATGTTCGTCCCTAGTTGCACGTGATATTAATTTCTGCACACGTACACGTGCACATATTGCAAAAAACATACCAATGTCCGCCAGTTTAAGATACCATTTTCAGATATCATTGAACTGTCGCTGACAAGTAGAGGTTAACGAGAGGAGGGAGTAATTTAAAGGTATCCCGCGTCATGGAGCAACAGTAAAACCGATTGTAGCCCGTAGTAAATCCATCTGGCGAGTCTAGCCGCGTCTTAGATACCGCGAGTAGCTGGCGAGTACGCGGTCAGATATACTAGCCAGCAGCAGGCCGGCCGAACGAGCGCATAGTTGAGGAGGTTTGCAAGTGGAATAGATATATAGGTGGGACGCAATCGGGGCCAGGTGTGGCTCGGCCTGATGCTGGAAGCTGGAGAGCCAAGATAAAGCGGAGCGTTTGTTGGTTCTGTTCGATCGGAAGGTATTTACTTTCTTCTTGCAGGATTTTTGCAGCAGCCGGCGCTCATGTAGCGGAAGATGAGATTAGGGCTAGCTATATTGATGTACGAAGCTTGGAATTTTCGTTGTACTTACGTTCTGTAGCTAGTTAGAATTCTTAACAGACGAAGGTGATTTTGCATAGCACGCTGTTTCCATAAATAAAGTAGATACTCGTGATATCCAGCCTGAGTATTATGTATCATAAGTATGTTTATCGATATATTTCAGCGTAGCATTTACATTTTCATGTGTGACTGTAATGGAGCATTTACACCTTCCAATTAGAAAATGAAGTAGGTGTTACAAGTTAAACACCTACCAGCGATAACATGCTGGTAGCAAATCTACCATTTCCATGAACAAAATGATTGCCGATTATATCTACTGCTTCTATCATAAAATCGATATGAATCGCAAATATGTTTGCCAGAATACAATGATACAGAAACTACAGCGATGACAAAGTCGATTCTAAATAATAATATTCTTTTTGGATTCTGACCATCGCCAAATAAAAACTATCAACTCTCTTAACTACCCCATCCCAACAGAATCAGCCGCAAACCTTCGTTTAAAATCGATTTTAAATAACGAAATTTTCCGATCACGTGTATCGTCAACGCAAATAAACACCATCAACCCCCTAATCAATTCTGTGTAAAACTATCATTTAAAAATTACGATCTCACGTTCTCTGCGACAAAACTACTGTAAAATATTCCATGAAACGAACAAGAGGGCCCATAAAAGGATCCCTTAAAAATAAACGAACAACTAAAATTCCAAAAATGGCAAAAATCTGCAAACGGTCAAGATTGAAAACGGCAAGATCGACGAGCGTGTATGTACCAGCGGCGACTATAAATAGCCTCGAGCTACCTGTGGACGCTCTCGGCCCGGTAGAGTCGCGGGCAGGGCGACGATGTAGCGTGCCACATGCGGCGAGCACACGCGGTTAACTGTATAACCGCACGACGCCGCGCGAGCCGCCGCAATTAACCAGCGGACAACTGGCCGGTCGAGCGGCTAATAAACGAAATAAGAGAAGCACGAGCGAAGAAGCACCCGCGCCGTATCCTTGACATGGCCGCGATCGAATCGGCCACCACCTAGACCGCATTCCTGCTCCACGGTGACAACCGATGAACATTCTCCAACGGTTTGCGATTTGACGCTTCTCTGCTGCCGATTTCGTTATTGCGAGGGAATGATTTTAGGATGGAATGGAGCGACTTTGAAAGCGTTTGGGAACGTTTAAGGACATTGGGCGAGGTTTAAAGAACTTTTTCTTGTAGGGTTGCTTTAAGTTCGAGTGGGTTGAATTGGATGGGATTTCGGTAGAAATTTAGAAATATTTAGGAGAATTGGATCGTACTTCGGAGGGTCTTTGTCTGAGAATTGAGAAAAAGTTTAAGTGAGATGTTGAGACAAGTTGATGTCGGTTGCACGAAGTAAGGAACAACTATAGCGAAAGAGTTATGGAATGTTTCTACCAGTTTTTCATTGGGATTTTTATTGTTGGCTAATTATAATTTAATATATGTTAGGATAACGTTTAGATAAGAGTTAGATTATCTACCAGAGAAATAATGCTAATTACGAGAATAACCGCTGTCATTAAATCTACAATCGGACAAAAAATATGGAAAAAAACAAGTTTGTAATTTTAAATCGGTATGCATATTTAAGATTGATCAAGATTAATGTCTCATAAGCAAAGATTAAAGAAACAATATAAAGGGAGCGTAATATCTCAAGTATCTACTACTATCGTCTCGTTCAACCCTACTATCGTATCATCGCGAAGATTAGAAATACTTACGTCTTTATAAACCAAACAAGATAAACTAAAGCGCTTTCAAATTATCTACAAACTCGATAGCTAGTGAGAAAAAATCACCGATATCTGCCGAGTATCCATAAACTTAAAGAGCAACTTCATCACCTTGAACCCTATTAAAACAGCAATCTCAGTGATCCTAGCTGAATGCTCGGATGATCGCGTTTCAGTCTCACCGATATCAGAAAGATGGCAAAATCTCGAGAAATGGCGGTCGTTGTTCGACGTGATCGCTTCCTTAGACGCATACCAGGAATACCGCTAATATCACTTTGTAGCCGATGAATGAGTCTATGGAACGGTCTGATGGACGTCAGATTAGATCAGTCGAAGTTTTCGAGACGGTTTTACCGGCGGGACCGCATTCCGGTTCCCGTGCATGACACGTAATAGGTGCGTAATACCACGGTTCGCCATCCCGTGTAATTTCTCGTGCGGCGAGAGAGGATTTTCAGGAAGAAGGCCTCGCATGAAGCCGAGCTCGACGCGCTAGAATCGTTAAGCCGCTAGACGCACGTAAATTTTCCAATAACGATCGCGTCGCTCGAGAAAACGACGCATTAAAGTTGCATGGGCCTTCGCTATCGGCAGCGTCTATCGAAAAATCGCACGATTAGCCTCGACTATTGATTATCCGTACTGATCGGGCCACGTTACGCCATCGTTCTAACCTTTCAAACAATTTTTCACGATATTCTTTCTTGGGAAAATTTGCGTAGATACGCGAAGCGGAACAAAATATTATAATATCATTCTCAAATGTTATTAAATGAGAGGCAGGAAGATTTAGAGAATAGCGAAACACGCGTTTTGCTGAACAGTTAAGCGAGGATGGTATTCCATTAGAAAGAAAAGTCCAAGTGGGAAGAAACTCGTCCACACAACCTATACCTGTCATTAATAACCGAGCAGTTTTTTAAAGAATTTGCAATGTTCTTATCGGCCAGCCGTGCATTTAAAATTAATAGATAGAAAGTTAGGAACTGCGCGTATTTTGTATCTTTTCTTAAGTGGAATCTTTGGAATCTATCATGGTTGTGGCTTAATCTTTCTTACGTTAGGTGTAAATGTATGCGTGTACATGTAACGTGTGTAAGCACAGCGATAGATTGGTAATGGATAGAGAAGCACACGGGAATAAAAATCATTGTGAAATCTAATTACACGATCGGGTCGCGGGAAGATAAACAGGTGCGACCCTCGATCGATCGATTACGAGCAGGTTTGACGGATTGCACGGTGTCGCGGACTCGCAACGAGAGGAATTGTATAGTTCGATGCGAAATGACAGTACAGAATTACTCGGATGTCCAGCTGAGATAATGGTCTTCAAGTCAGGCGAACGTTTGCCGTGTGATTGGTTAAAGTTTCCAGCGACTTGCCGCGCACCACCGTGCTGACGGGCATTATTTATTACGAGCGTTGAACGCTTACGAAGCGAGACAAACGGAATAATCGGTAATCCGAAATTCCACGACTTCGAGTTTCAATTTTTCATTTACGAGATGAAGAAAATTGCTAAAAACTTGCGCTATCGGTTCATTTTCGTTGGAATTTCTCCGTTTCTTTAGAAAATTTTTCTGATTTATCGGATAATCGATTGTTGGAACTCTATCATCAAGGTTTTTTCTTTCAAAGAGAAAGAAAATCTCTAGGAACCTGCTCTCTTTCTTATACATATCTTGATTTTCATTGAAGTTTCTTTGTTCTTTATTTTCAATTTTATAAAAATCTACTCAAAAGATGAATAAAAGTGACACGATTCTTCGTCTTCTTTTTTCATTTCTGTGGATTTTTATCGAACGATCGATAGTTTGAAATACATTCTGGAAATTAAGAATTTCTTTTAAAACAAAAAGATATAGATAGCTCGAAATTTATATTTCATTTTCTTCGATTTTATTTTGCAATTCTTTGGCTTCTTTGTTCACGTTCCCACATACAAAATACTGCAGTATTGTTTTCCATTGCGAAAATATTTATATAGAAGAAGAATATCGTTACGTTGGAGAAAAGTAAAGTTTCGTTGGAGGAAAAGGGAGGAAACGGAAAGTAACGCGGAACGGTGCGTTAGGTAGGCATCGATTGGAAAATCGAGATTATGTGGCGCAGGTTCCGAGGAAAAGATATACAGCAAAATGAATATCGTTGGCGCGTTAAAAAATTCAAACGATGGAATTGTAAGTATCGTTAAGCGATGTAACGCACGATGACGCTGTACGATCGATGCAACCTATTAATCCTAAGGTGCAGCAACGATCGATAAGACCATTAACAGCCCGAAGAGAGAAACTGAATAAGATAGAATTAATAAAAGATCATGAACGAGCAAATTCGATTGGATCTTTGTAACCGAACTTTGTATGCAAAACTAAACGTTATCCAGATGTTTCTTGCTCGATATAATGAAAAATTATAACAACGAATGCACATCGAATCGAATTGAGTAATACGATGAGAAATTGCAATTCGATATTTCAGTTGCATGTTAAGTCATATAACAAAGTTACTCGTAAAGAATACAATAAAGCAACAAGCCTGCGACGACTAGGAACAAAGTGAAATAACTCAAATGAGTCAACAAAGTGGTTCTTCAATAATGTGGTGAAAAATTGCAGCGACCCTATAATAATCCATCAGGTGCACATAAAGTCAAGCTGAATAATACCGTGAACGATTGCAACGATTCTTTGACAATTCAACATTTTAGTTACGCGTGATATCAAATGGCAAAGTCGCCTTTGAATAATACAGCGAAGAATTGCAGTAACTATGACAACTAATAATAAAATCACTTTTCAGCGATACGATAAAAAATTGTAAGAATCCTCTACACTTGAAAATTTCAGTAACTCATTCGGTTCACGATATATTCTTCTACAGCGATAGGAATTTTGCAATACCATTGACTAACAAATTATCCATATTATACAATCCTAATACCAATATAACATTATCGTAACATGTATTAGAAGCAACGCATGGAAACCTACAAAAACTCCTACACTCATCTGCAAAATTTAAGAAACAAAATCACTGCATTACTCTTAAATTTTCTAAAATAATACGAGTTTCGTAATATCAGAAATATAGCAAATGTAGCAAAACGACTTACCGATGCTTGCAACATCTCAACTTTACAAAACCTCCAAATATCCAAATATCCAAGTGTCGTTATAACAGAACATCACGACACAATGTAGTACATCGGTCATCCCCCTCGTAGACTAATCACTTTAATCGCTCGCCCTAATGTCTGTTATCAATTCTAACGGAAGCCAGGGCACCGAAGACTCCGGGAACCCTTGAGAACCCTATCGTCTGTCAACCCTTGTTCCCTTAAACGCGAACAACGTCCGTCTTTAACGACCACCACCTGACGCAACAACTGCCTCACTCGGAGATGGCAGTTGCCTTGGAAAGCCTGGTAAGGGTGGAAAAAGGACAGATGCCCCGGGTGGCTCGCGATTAGAAACGAATTTCTCGAGAATAATGGGAACCGGTTGAAGGAAACCGGCCACCTCACCTCGCGATCGTTATCCGTTTTGTCTGATCGCGTTCGAATTTTCGATGACGCGCCGAGATACAGTCTAGTCGGCGAGGACGCAGGAAGTCGAGGATGTTGCCGGTGAGCATTGGTAAGAGCAGTTTCTTGCGAGTATACGTATCTCGCGCTCGGTTACATGAATATTCATTTGATAAATCGACGATTGGAGAGGATCGTTAGAGGCCAGTGTACATAATATCTATAGATTGAATCCGGTATACTTATCGTCGGAAAAGCTCGCACAACCGATGTGCAGTGCAATTAATTTTGTTTTGTGTAATTTCATCGGCGAATAATTCTGTGGAGGAGAAGGTCGAAAAGTTTAACTATTTCGTGACTATTCGGAGAACGAAGATTAACTTGAAAATCGTGCTAAGATCTTTTAGTTCAATGCGATGATAGAATTTTACTCATTGGTGTGCGTCAATTTCAGGGTAGATGAGGAATAATTTTTGTATCTATTTTATAATTTTCTACTTGGATCGTAGATTAATAATAATCGATGATACAAAAATTCAATCTGTGTTTCAGATAGGAGAAAAATGACATTGTTTGAAAAATAAAGAAATCCAAAAGTATACGAGTTAGATATTTTTTTAAAAGTGGACATTCGTGGAAAATTCCTTTGCGAAGAAGATTCAACCTGTGTGTTTTCCTCTAGCAATTTCAATAATGGAACCTTAGTTGAGAAATTTCATCTCGAAGGTTTTCCGCCTTAGAAAGATGAAACGCCCAACGCATTCGAATAAAAGCGTACGTTCGTTATTGATCAGTTTATTCCCCTCGACAGTCTTAGTAATCGAATCTCAGTAACGGAATTTCATTTTGAAAATGCTCCGTCTCAAAAGTATGAAACGTCCAACAAATTAAAACGGAAGCCATAGACCGTGTGTTTTGCTAATTCAGCAGGTTGTAAAGCCGTTTGAATAGCCTGTGTCTCGCGGGACAGGATCGTTGGGCGTTTATTATAACGCCTGAATCTCGAAGTTTCTGCCGTAATGCGCTCAAAAACGTTGTCAACGAAGCTGTTCTTGATACTTATTACCGCGCTGAATATGCTACTGTCGAGATAAACTAAAACGGGAAGCTCGCACCAAGTGATTCAGTGACGACGCCTGAAAATTTATAGACCCATTTCACATATCCAGATTACGAAAAAAAAGGTCTTAACAAACATGAATTCGCGGACCTCGCGTTTTTGCACTTTATAACAGTTATTGCGTTGGAAATGGCTACTGTTGGTAACTGTACATATATATAAAGGATATAAAGGAATTCCGCTTCTTATTACGACCCCAAATTTTCTAGTATTCATTTAATATTCAAGCTTCGTGATTCATTTTTGATAATAAAGAAAAATTTCCTCCAAAGAGAGAAAATCATTATACGTATATCTTTCGAGTAACGTTTTCAATAGCTTCGATGAGTACTCATCTCAGCATCTGTTTCTCGAAAATCGTCCTTACCACTTGTCAAAGCTTGTCAGTCATTAACCGCGTCCATAGATCTATCATTATTACGTAGGCGAGCAGTTGCCTATAATCGGCGAATGTAAACACAGAGTGTGCCAGCCTATGTGTGCCCGTTTATGCGTGTGAATTGCGTGCATGCAACTATCGTTGCTCCATTCAGCGTATTCTTACATATGCAGATATATTGCGTTTCTACGTTTAATATTTTCCGAGATTTTAACGTTAAACTTTAACTTCAAGCATCCCAAATATCATTTAAAATATACGTACATCGTCTTATTCCAACTAATATTTGACTTAAACTTATCAGAAAATTCAGTCAGCTATCGTATCGAGTTGAAGAGCAGAAGAGATGCTTATAGAGAAAATATTATTCGTCGCGTTGAATCGAGTCTCTCTAATTTAATTAACTACCTTAGAACTTGGAAATATCAATAAGGAATTAATAAGGTGTCTGAAATGAGGAATTTGAGCGGGAGAAAATGACAAACTCACCCGAATTCGAACCGCTTCGTCGTCGTGGTCGTGTTCGCCGTCTGCCTGTATCCCTCGGTTACCTTCTGACCGCGCGTCGAAGTCTCTGAATATTCACTGAACACCGCGGCAACACTTCACCGTTCGCGCGGCCCGTCGCACCGTTCACAGTCGTCTGTCATACCCGCACAGATTCTCCTGATCACAAGAACAAAATCTCGCCTTTTTATTTTATCTATTTTTATCTAGCAAGTTCTTCGTTGATCATTGGCATTCAAGTTTCTAACCAGCAGTAGCACCGTTCTTCGCAATTAAACAAATCTAACAAACTCAACTCGATTTCTTTATACCTTATCCACAATGCAAGATGCGATCTTATCCAACTTTGTACAACTGCCCTGTTAATTATGCAGGTCCTGGAGTCTTCTTTGGTTCACCAATTATTTTAATCGATGAACCACGGCTTAGTGGATTTCCTCAGGAAAAATTGGACAAATTCCATACATCGCATCCGTCGGTGAACGTCGATGAAGGACGACACCGGTGACGCTTCGTAGACACATCCAAACGAGAGAGATGTTCAATCACCGTGGATCAGATGTTCATTAAGAGTGACCGGCTCGTTGGTCACCGTTGCGCGAAACCTTCCGGATCGCTGATCCCGGTGATCGCGTGGCTGGACGCGTGTGATGTCAGGGGTGGGGGCGGTGGTGGTTAGAAAGAGGAAGCGTTCAGCGATGATCGCCGTCGGGGATGGCGATAAAATCCACTGACAGGATCGATCACGGTTCTTCGACCAAGAAACGCGCGAACAGCTGACAAGTGTGAGAATTCTATCGCCAAAATTGAACCGTATCGTTCTCCGAACTGATTCGACGAACTCGAACGACCCTTTTTACAACTCGATATCAACGCCGAAACTCGAAACTGGAATTCACAAGAACAGTCCACAGATCAACATAGTCGGAATAATCCCGCGACACCCGAACCAAGTTCACGAAGCATGTTGAGCCACGAAGAAATAATCAACTGCACGAGGTGATAATCGACGTGGACCAGAGAGATCCTGCTCCTTTATCCAGACTTTCCTTATTTAGATTTATTCAATGATTTGTCGAGACTTAATAAGAGTCGACGACACCAAGGATCGAATGGGTGACGACGATCGATGAGGAAGGACCCAGTTGACAAATGATCCCAGAGGATGTCTGTTCGTGGTTATCCTGGCGAAGGGAAACCAGCCAGCGTGGTAGCACAGGATCGGGTCGCCTGGTCCCGCGCTTACGTCCTACGTGTTCGTGTCTACGTTCGCCGTTCTACCTCGTGGAGCGTGCAGCAGGAGGCGTGCTGTCCCGGACTGGACTAGCCTGGGCCCCTGGAGTAGAGAGGGCCGGTCGCGCTTCACCTCCGCTTCACCGGCCTCCCTCCACTTGGACGTGAGCTCTCCTGCCTCTCTTCCTCTCTCTCTCTTGCTCTCTTTCTCCTGGCGACCGGCTGGCTTCGTTCGCGTAAGCCTTCGAACGGAGCACCGAGGCTTACCTGTCTCTCTGTCTCCCCTTCTACCGCGACCTCTCTGCGATATCAGTGGGCCGACAGGGAAAGAGAGCCCGCAACGGGGGAGAGAGCAACAAGGAGAGAGAAAGATAGGATAGTCGAGGGGCAGAGGGAGAAGGTAATGATGAAAACGACCCCTCTCTTGCAACTTTCTTGAAGTCCTTTGGTGGACGCTCGTACCACGACGCCCCCACACGCCGCCGCGCGAGGTGTGGAGAGCTTGGTCTATTCTCGACGCGGTTTGGACACTTTGGAGCTGGTCTGCTGACGCCACAACGAAGTATACGGATAATCGAAGAACGAAACGGAGGATTGTCCCGCTTTTTAATTTTCTGGATGATAGTTGGTAGGTTTCGCTTGCTGTTCTTCTCTCGTCGCGGTTTCCACACTTTGGAACTGGTTTGCTGAATTGGAGTGATCAGTTGTGCAGCTTTGTCTTCAGGATCATTATATGATATATAAATCATAATCATAATCATCACGATCATAAATAGCGCTCGTGATAAGAATTGGTTGGAAAATGTTTTTGGAATGTTTGATGCTGTTTAAGACGCTAAACTTCGATATTGAATTGTGACGAGCCTTATTAGTAGGCACATGATTATTAGGTATTATAGTAGGCAGATAGATATTTCATTGAATTGGAAAAAGTATTAGACATATTTTATTGCAAGGAGTTTGTGATCCGCGAATATGCAGTTAACTGCTTAATAAAATGACTCAGATCCACAGATCGAATCTCATGTTCTTTATCGAGGCACAACATCAAAGGACCAACTGTCGTCGCTCTGTTAAAATATTCATTAAGACTAATCGTAAACTCTGTCGTGTAAAATATCCTTCTGCATCCCCTCGTCATAGAAATGTATTTGTTCAATCTAAAAATCGTAGAAAATATAATTGTTAGACGCAGGAAAGTTACCGAAGATCGAACGAATAAGACTAAAAAAGAGACGTTTGATCGCTCGAAGTTTGCATCAAAGACGTTCGTGTGTCCAAAATTCGACGTCGATAGGGAGGTCCACTCGGAGTTGTTCACACCGTCACCGTTATGGGCGGAACAGAGCGGAACCACGCTCGGTGCACAGTACAAAACTTCCCTCCCTTCACGGTTTAAATTGGACTTTGGCCAAAGTCGCTGCTTCTCGTTTATATTCCTGCGTCGCTGCTTATAAATCAACGCGCTCGTCCATCGAGCCTAACGAAGCGCGTGGGCGTGTGAAACGGATCGAACGGAAGGCCATTGAATTTTTGTATAAATTTCTCCGGCAAACTGTCGAGACGCGCAGGATATGACCGGTGGCAGTTCGATTGCGGAAACGCGATATCCCGACAATATCCTGCCGCCAATCTTTTCTGTTCTCCACTCGTGATGTCCATGGTTTTAATTTAAAAACAGCGTGCAGAATTTATCGCTGAAATTAGGTTCCGATTAATTATTCTGTATGCGTGCATTTTACAAGTACGAACGATAAAGGAGCTGTGAGTAATTGAAAGTTATGTCGCCAATTTTGTGTCATCGAAATTGTTCTTTTATTTAAGTTTGAGGTAAACATGTATTTTTTTCACTCGTTTTATAAACTTTTTAAAATTTCGCAACACAGTATGTAGTCATTTAAACGGTAATTAACTGATTTTTAAAATAACTCCTTGTCAAGTACTATACATATTTCTCAATTTCAGGCTTCAAATTAAGGTATATTACATATACAACCTGTCTTTGTTGAGTAGAAATAATAATTCATATTACAACTAGACTGTGACGCGATATTATAAAGAGATGTTAATTTTCAGAAAGAAAACTCTTCGAACCACATATTTAAATCTATATTCTTCTCTAATAAAATCAAATTAAAGAAAAATTCATTAAAGAAAGAGCACAATGAAATCTTTCAGTTATCTTAAAAGAAGAAAAAGCAAGAGAACGATAATATATGTCTCAAACGTGAAGCAAAAGAAAGCTCTTGATTCATACAATCCTGCGCTCTTAAATCGTTGCAGAAAATATAAAAAAATCTTGCCCACAATACTTTCCATAGAAAATATTCCATAAATATACGTAGAACTGAAAATATTCCATGAATATTCTTAAATATTCCATAAACATCCATAATGTGCTACGATCTATAAAGACGAGACTTACTTGGAACATAACATATCCGTAATTAATTCTTAACGTATTCGAGGAAACATTAGCCTCGTTTTGCCCCCGAAACTCGATGGCAGACAGACCTCGTAGAATATTAAAACGTCTCGGCCGGCTATTTAACGATGTGCGTACCAGATGAAAAGTCGAGCACACGCATCCTGTCCGGCTGGTTCAACGGTCGCCGGTGTAAAAAGGTATATGCTCGCAACACCTCGGATAGTTATGCACCCCTTTTGGTCGAGACGGCCAGCCTGCAACAGTTCTAATAGCGGCCGCCGCGTTCTATCCTCCGCTGTTCGTTGCACTTGCTGAAACAGCTGTGGCACCTGTTCCTCCTGGCTGGTGGCGGCGGTGTAAGGTGCAACGTTCCCTCGTCGCGTTTCCACTCGTTCGACCCTGTAATATCCGGAATAGACGATTGGTCCCGCGTTAATGCTAACCTCTGCTCGTTTCCTTTCCTCCGACTCTAATAGCTTTTTACTAGCTTCAGACGCATTCGTCGAATAGTGTGAAGAAATTGAAGATATTTGGAGAATTCAACTTAGATTCGAACGATCATTGGACTATTTCAGATGAGATGTGGTTAGGCTTGATTGATCGCTGTGTAAGAATTCAGCGATATACATTCGCAGATGTATTTTCGTTTCTTTACTCGCTAGGTTTCTTTGTCGCGAGTTATCAAACGTCATTAGCCGTGGGATTCGAGAATTCCTCGAATATTGCTTTCGTTGTGCCTTCGATAAGAAATAGGTCACGCATCAAAAGATTCTATAGATAATAATCAGTCAGGTTTCCTCAGCCTGGATTCATAGAATCGTTCCAATTTAAGGTTTTTGAGCATATTCCACAATATCAGCGCGTTCTTTGACTCCTGAAGAAGCTACCTGTGATATATTAACGAAACATCGGCGATGTAATTCCTATTAGATATAACTCATACTTGGCAGCGATCAATTCTAGCAACATGGCTGCTTTAAGCCAATTTCCCTGCCACGTTAAGAACATTTATCTTTTTCGTCTTCCACGGAATCTTACCCGCTCAAAATGAATAAGACCGGTCAAACCCGTACGTATAAAATATCCATGAAGAACGCTTCCACTACGAAGTTTACAAGTATGCCCAACACCGCAGTCTCTTGTAAAACACGAACAACCTAATTTAACTTCTAACCCCTCGCTAATAAACCCTCTGTCCATCGACTTAAAACTATTCATAAAGAAAACAGGAACAAAAAAGGAAGAATCGTCCATTAGAGGCGATCGTAAAGTTTCCGGGGGTGGAAGCGCGGGAAACACATGGTCGAAAGTATCATAGGGAGGAACACGTGGATCAGCTGGTGTTCGCCGTGAACTATCGAGACATGTTCGACCGTTAAACGCCCTTCACCGTTCGCGAAGGTGAGCACATGGCTCGTACGACGACTAAGGGCTCCTTCGAAGACACGCACGTTCCTCCTTCCCCGGTGTGTGCTCTTATTAACGGCATGCGTTATTACGGGGATGGATAGTAACGGCCGCGTCAACGGTCCCGGGCACCTGACGCCTTGTAACGAGTTGGGCCAGGCCAGGGGCGGGGCCCTTTTCGTCCCTTTTCGTCACGATCACGTCGCCGGCTCGTTCCACGCAACACCGGTAGCCACAGCCTTTTCTTGTCCGATGGTTCTTTCTCTTTCTTATCGGATGGTTCTTTCTGTTTCTTGAGTTAGATATGGAGAAGATAAAGGGACAACGACCGTTCGCGAGCGAAAGGACGCCTTTAAGTAGGTCTTTAGGAATACATTTATCTAGTTGTAATAAATATTTCTGTATAAATGTATCTAAGATCTAAGAAGAAACAATCTAATAGGAAATGGATGGATGGTTTTCGATGAGTGAATAGCGAGAGGATATTTGAATAGACTGCGAATAGTTGGCGCAAAGTTTGATGCAAAGATGTGTAAGAATACAAATGATATGTGAAAGCATATAAAATGTGAGGAATTAATTATGATACTTGGAGAGCAGAAGCAATGTTTATTTAAGTACCTCTCTAGTTATGTTGATAAAATTATAAAATTGCATAGATACCCGCAATCTGGTAACGAGTCCTCTGGAATTCGATAGAAATTGCACTTTTTAGGTGCCTGCAATACGTTTAAATGCTCTTGGAAAATGTTTTACCAAATATGTGAATTTTTTATTTGATTTGGGAAGATCGTCAGCCGAAGTTCAGGATCAACGATATTATGTTTATACGAGCTTCTTTTTATCCAATTAGAATAGAAATCATGAATTTGAACACCTTGTCGTCGAGTTTTCTTAGTTAATCCAAAATGTAGTGTAACTACTTTATGAAAAATACTTAATGGAAAAAGAATTCCGTACGTGTGTCATCGCGATTAATCAATACACAAGAATATACCGCGATATCTTTCCGATCATAGCGTGTTCGATTTCCGACAACCCGTAAATCTTCTCGAACGGTCCGTAATGGATCGAATCCACATCGTCTAGCAAATTAGGCAGTTGGACGCGGCTATTAAGCATCGGAACACGGGGATAATTCGCAGGGAGGAGATAATTCCGTTGGCTCGAGCAGGAGGATAGAGATCGTTTATAGGCTGAGGATCGAAATAGACGCTCGAGGCGAGATGTGAACGCGTGAATTGCCACCTGAGAGGATGAGGGGTCCTGCAACTGGACGAGATAAACGCATCACGTTCGATGAGACAGGGGAAAATGACGCTTGCAGGGGTGTGCAACGTGTTGTTTCGCCCCTGAACGTGCCAATTGCCCTGTTGATAGTGTAAATGAAGTGGTCAGCAGAACAGAGAATGAAAAATCCTGACAACAAGTATCGATTCTGATTGCTGGCGTGTCAGTAGAGATAAGAGAAGTGTTTTCTGGGTTTGTGAAGGGGCGTGAACCGGTGGTGGACGATGTGCCCTGTGGACGCCGATTATGTTCGTAGCGGTAGTGGTCGGTGAGGAGTAGAAAATAGAAATTGGAAGTACCTGTTGGAGTGAAAGCAGGCCATTTCGTTTGCGGTGGAATGGAAGTTTTGACGCGCCGATGTGAATCGTTGGATCGTCGGAAGGACAGAATCCACGGTGTTTCAACTAAACGAGAAATTAATGTGAAAATGAATAAGATTGAGAAGAAAATTTCAAAGGTTAATTAAGCTTTGAAAATTCGAATTTCAACTCTTTAATCCTTCCTTTCAAAAACCCTTGTCCATTCTTCGCTCAAACTAATTACATTAACTGCCTCGTACCCTCAACTCTAATTCCGAATCCAAACCACCAATTACAACCACTCTTCTTACCAGTGATCAATTTCCGATATATGAACTATTGCTTTTTTCAAACACAACTCTGAATACTGACAATTTCAACTAACATTCTCACTCCAGTTGATTACAGTTGCTTATCAGTACACCAGAACTTTTATTTCATCGAACAAAATTCCTCTAGGCTCCACCAGCCATTATAATCTTATCCAAAACAGCCAAATCAATCCCTCGAAGAAGGATCTCTCGCGAGCGAGCCGCCATTCTGCCCGGCATAACTTAAACAGCATCAAGATGTCTGATATTCGCGTTGCTCACGACGATAGAACAGCACGAAACGGTGTCGAATTACGTGAAAACTCTCGATCGCAGATTAGCAGAAAATGGATCGTCGCGAGCCAGAGTGAACCGCTTAGATCGATATCTGACCGGGAAAACGATTCCTGGAGCAAATGTCGATGTAATCGTAGGTCAGCAAATGTAGCACCGCCAGCAGGTGTACCTTTCTTTCTTTCTTTCTTTCGTTTTTTTCCCCTCTTTCTTTCTTTCAGCCCTGCCGGACGTAGGGTAGGTAATGTCTTTCAAGCCAGCCTCGTGTATCCAACTACGTTCCCCTTTTTTACTCGTTCTTTCTTCCTTTCCCGTTCCCTTCCCTTCTTCTTCTCCATTTTTTTTTTTTACTCTTCTTACCTCGTACGTGAATTCATTATCATCTAGCAGCTCGCGAGAATTCTTATCCCCGGATCTGCGAGCCCGGTTTATTAATTATACTTGTTCCACGGCGTAATGTGGTTAGCTACCGATAATTGGTGACTGATAGGGGAATGTAAATTCATGGGACAGAGCTTAATTGAGTGGTCATTTATATACAGACTACGGATATCGAATTAGGACCTCGAAAAGTTTGCTATGTTTATTTGTTTTAGTAAAATCGAGAAGCGTAAGCTATTATTATGTTTTAATAGCGAAGATTAGTATACATAGTTGCTGTTAAAATTAAAGGTGCAGTGTATACATACATCGTCGTTCAAAGGTATTAGGGCACCTGCTACTTCCGTATGGGGTTCAATAATCGATCTAAATTATCAGGAAAAGTATCCGAACAAAATAACAGGTCAAGATGTGTGATAAAAGTTGACGGAACTTGTACGCAAGAATTGCAAAAAGGCAATGAATTGATGATTACGCTTTGAACCCACGATGTTCGAACCCAAAAATTGGACAGTTTTGAAATCAGAAAATTGAATTAATTGATTTTGAGAAATGTTGGAATTATCTTTAACGAGATCGATAGAGCATCGAAGAAATTAATTGATATGGAAGACGTATATATGTATATTGAGAACATTTGGATAGAATATTAATACTTTTTGAAACTAGCCTATTGACAAAATTGATTCATCCGTTCACCGATAGGTAAGTGTAATGAGTAGTTGGTTGGATGAGAAAGTACCGGAGAGAAGATCGGTGAATTCAGAGCGTAGAATAACAGTTTCGCTACGAAATCACTGAGCCACGCGATGCAGTATGATCGGGACAACGAGAAAACAATTTCCTACGAACGGGAATTGAATCGATTAGATTCCATTATCTCCTTTTTGTGGCTTACCTGGTTCGACCGAGAAAGTAGTAGAAAAACCGTGTCGTCACTGTCGAGCACATCGTCGAGACAACTAGAATCTGTTATAGATAACATTGTGAACAGTCACCTTTACAGATCTAAAACATGAGATCTTATTTTTGAAAAACTTTTACAAAAATTAAGTACAAACTGAACGATCCATTGAAAATTCTGCTTTCATTATCAATTATTATTCTTTATTTACAAGATATATATAATGTACTCCGAATTATACGAATAATAAAGAATAATTAATGATCTTTTACACAGCTGGAGATTTCAGAAACTACTGATCTCTGTAATCCCTATAAATTTTTATATTTATACGTAATTATTAGTCATAATTGTACAGAAACGCAGAAAGATTTTTGTTAAAATATTTTGGATCTCCAGTGTATTAATACGAATTCTTAATTTTGACTGTGAGCTGAAAGGAGGTCGAGCGACGGTGAGTTCGCACGACTTGAGGGTGTGAATATTGTGATCCAATAATTATAGAGAAAAATATGAAATTTTCTATAAAAATACGCCAATCTTCGATGTATTAAACCAATTTCTTAATTCTTAACGTAAAATAATAAAATATCTACTGACGAACTCGGACGATGAAAGTGTGAATAATCGTAATTCCATAGTTGTATAAAAAGATACAAAGATTCGTCTAAAAATACATCGATCTCAAATGTATTACATCAATTTCTTAATTTCAAACGCAAAGTGACAAAGAATCGACTAAATACGAATTCAGGTGATGAAGGTGTGAAGATCGCGACTCCATATTTATACAGAAATATTTTTGAAAAATTTTTGTAAAAAATACATCGGTCTCGAATGTGTTAAAACAATGCCGTCATTTTTATCCTGAAATAATAAAGGATCGACTAAGGACGAGTTCACGTTGTGATGAAAGTGTGACTACGGTGGTCCCATTTCACGTTTTGGTCCGACGGTACGCTACTTATCGTTTCAACGCCTTCATCGGTATCTTTTGGCACTGGATTACGCAGCCGCTGGCAACATCCCATCTTCGTCGTTGCTTCAGTGTAATGAGAAAATAACACGAAATTACACACCCCGATCGAGCGTGGCACCAACCGGTCCGCCACGTTCGGTCCCCGGATTTTCAAGCGGCATGGCGCGGCAAACAGGAAGTTGAGGAAGGTCTCGGCGTTCGTTGGCAGCTGCGTGAAATTTATTCGAAATTCCAGAATTTTTAATTGATCGGCGGGTAAACGGGCTGCCCAACTTTCAGGAAATTTTCTTTTTAAGAGCTCATTGCATTTCATAATTATATGTTAGGCGAAAATTAAGAACGTCTACAAGGATGGAAAAGTAGAAATTGAATAGAAATGGCGCAGATGCTTGTGGATACTAATTGGCTAACTTTTCGTTAGATAATTCTAGGCAAATTATTTAAATAGGCAAAATATTTAAGCCTTAGATGAGTCTTCGAATCTTTTCAAATATTTCAAATATTTATAAATAAACGGATAAGAAATTGAGAAACGAGACAGCCTCGTGAATGTATAAAGTGGAATGATGCAGTGCGCGCGAGATCATCTCGATTCTTAAGCGGTTAAGCTTCAAGATTTAAATAAGTTTCGTAATATTTTACAATAAAAATTGATTACTACCGAAGCAAAAGAAAATTGTAAATACGAAATTACAAATTAATTAGCTTAGTTATATTACGAATCGTAGATTGAGTTTCATAAATCGTCTGGATTTCTACTCTGTCGTAAATAAGAAGGAACAGGAACAGCGTTTCGCTAATGAATAAATCCTGAATAACGAGCAGCTTGTACATTTCTTCTGGTTAAAGTGTCAAACGTAAAGACGTTGTTAGCCTCCTAACGACCTCTTAACCAACCTGTCTCTCCTATCAATCGACCAAACACTTGAGTGTTTCTTGCTCGCGGCTACGTTTATAGTGGACACTGATCCCAGGTGTTGCACAAGACGACATGACGTAAACGAGCACGCGTATGTCTCTTCATGTGTAACATCAGTGATCGTTTTTTGATACGCATATATCAAATCCTCGGTAGCTAACGACAGTGAATAAGTATTTAACAGGGTTTTATCGAGAGTCGTTTTAAATGTATCATCCTGATATATATTATTACGCTTCTTTATAATCTTTATGATACCGGATTAAGCTGTAGATTTACGATTTACTTCAATTACTATCAGTAACTATATTATTAAACGTTCCCTCAGTTTTCACCAAACACCAACCCTCGATCATCATCCACTTCAAACTTCTAAGCAATATCATCGCAATTCCTGTTGTCTCATAATCCAAATTTAAAACAATCTTACACAGTCTTATGCAACAGTGTTATACAACTCTCCAAAATAACCACCACGGCATCGTACAAATATCTAAAAATTACTATCATTCTCAACCTCTTCAGCAATTCACTGATTTACAACCATCGTCCAAAGACTTTCTCAAACATCTGCTACAAATGTATAACCCATGTTATTCCAATAATTGCAATCTCACAATATCACTGTAAAACAATCCTACCTACGTAACCTGCCAAAATAATACTACGATTCTCCGCATACATCTAAAGACCACGTCGAACAACTAGTTAAATACTTTAAACCAACATCCTTTCAATTCCACTTGTTTCACAAATCCACTCTAAAACAGACCTATGCAAATCCCAGTATAATCGTTGCAAACGTTCCATGAACATTCCACGACCCCATTTACAACCATAAATGAAGGACCCATTATCAGAAGCTGCCGAACTCTGAAACTACCCTATGAAAATCCCCAATGTAACCGTTGCAAACGTTCCACAAACATTTTACGACCCCACTTACAGCCATAAATGAAGGAACCTGCCGAGGCATCATTTTAATCGAAGGATAAAGTAGAAGCCGCGATCAAAGTTCGCGACCTGGTCGGTGACCGTCGTGGCTACGTAAGCTCCTCGGGGTCCGTGGTGGGGTCACTCTCGTGTCGTGTTCGTGGAGGGAGCTGAAGGGGCCCGAACCACGGGCGGAGGGAGAGGGAAGAGGGCCCGGAGGGGCCAGAGAGCAACGGCGAACACGGCCGCGGGCG